>NW_022196891.1:50869614-50889420 GCF_008632895.1 Mastomys coucha | reverse complement strand
GGTTGTGTCAGAACTCCTCAGAGTCAAGCTGTCTCTCTGATCCTGTGATTCTGGGATCCTGTGATCCTAGGCTTGATAGATCACCTGGGAGTGGGGCTTTGTCTGTGTGTTGTGGGACTGTCTGTAGAGCTTGCCGCTCAAGGTCTGCTCAGGACACCAACCCAGACAGACCGGAAGGAACTCGAACCTGAGTCACTGGACTGGCAGAGTTCCTGTGTGCCTGGTCCCGCTGGTCCCAGTTACTCCCAGTGTTGGGACAGAGTTGGTTCCTCCTCACCTCTGATCCTGGGTGTGTCAGAGTGCCTGAGAGTAGAGCTTCCTCTGGGTTTTGTGGGACTGGCTGTGGAGCTTGCGCCCAAGGTCTGCTCAGGACACCAGCCCAGACAGATCCTAAACTATAATTCTTATGTTTAAGTTAAAGTTCAACTTTTGTATAGATAAACCCAGACAATATTTTACCTTCTGTCCTGGCAACTACAATAAAACATTCATTCCTTGTACGATCTTTAGTTAGTGGTTTTATGGCCTAAAGGAATGTATTCCTAAATTGTAAATCTGTATGCCTGCTTTCCATCTAGGGCAATTAACTCGTGACATATGAAGACTGGCAGAGTTCTAATTACAGTTTTTGTATCAGAGAGGACTTTAATTGCAGCCTTTATTATAAAGGGCTCAGTAATTATTAGTATAAATTTAGGAATTAGTACAAAATTAGGAATTCTTATAGAATCATTAGGAATTAAGAAATCATCTATTTGTCTATTTAGCATCACTACAAGACAGTGCATCTTCGCTGATCTGCAGAAAATCTGTCCAGTAGGGTAAGCTAATACCCAGAAATTTCTCCATTAATTTAATAATGACAGGAAGGACATATCAATAGCAAGAATCAATCCTGAGATTAGTCTCTTAGGGTCTTGCCTCCAGAGCTTATCCACCACCATCTATGCAAAATGGTGGACATTTCAGGAAAGTCATCTGTTAGTCTTAGCCTCTCCTAGGTGGCTCCTGACAGTCTTCCATCATCTTCTGTCTGTGGTATGAGTCTAAACCTGCATCTGCCTGAATGCTGTCTTGTGAATCTGTCCCTGTGTCTTGTGTGCTCCTGTATGTGCCAATGGCAAAGGGTTCTGCTCTCTTACTTAACAGCACAGAAAGCACGATATGAGAAAGAATGGGGTACTTTACAGAAATCTAACAAAGTCTTATAAGGGATGAAGTCACTGATTCCAGATGATTCCAACTGACCCAAATATCAAACCAATGCTATCAAGCAATATACATACATTGCTCCAACATTTTTTGTGGTCATTCATTTTGTAAAGCTGGTTTGTTCCTATTTTCTGTCCTCAGCAAATGATTATCATAACATATGCTTGCACATACATTCATCTTGGGACGTAATTTAAGATTTGCATCAATTATAAAGATTAATTGCATGGGAAATCTAAGGCAAGGATGGTCAGTTGTTACATTGTTCTCTTAAAGTTAAGTATACTACAGTAGTAGTCCTAAGCCTTAAGTGACCTCGAAGTACATTTTTAACTCTATGAGGCCCACTCAAAGTTTGTTTTTAAGAATGTAAGAGTTATTTTTATCATTATGCATCAGCACATATAAGAAATACTTATTTGCTGAGTTTTAAGATGAGTTCTATACATCATTCTGGAGAGCCTCAGAGAGTAAGGAGTGCCCAGATGCTCCACAGTGCATGCTCAAGTCTCATTAACACTTGGTCCACTGTCTCTGGACACAAAGACATTATGGTGAGCTCCACATGCTCAAGTCTCATTAACACTTGGTCCACTGTCTCTGGACACAAGGACATCATGGTGCACTCCACATGCTCAAGTCTCATTAACACTTGGTCCACTGTCTCTGGACACAAGGACATCATGGTGAGCTCCACATGCTCAAGTCTCATTAACACTTGGTCCACTGTCTCTGGATACAAGGACATCATGGTGCGCTCCACAATGATTTTCATATCTTGGGCTCTCTTTCTGTACCTAAAGATTTTGTTTTGCTCCTTTCTTCCCAAGCCTCTCTCTAAACTGGAAAACTTCCCCCCAGCTACAGAAATGAATTTAAATTTTATTTTAACATTTTATTTTCTTTCAAGCTTTCATCTTTGAAATAGGACTATGAGAGATAGCATTTTATCTACAAAAATAGTTTCCCATAACATATGAAATATTCTTTGCAGATTTGCAAGTTGTAGAAGGCTCAGCTCATAGTGAGTCCAGAATAAGAACAGAGGATCATAAGCCTCTCTCATGAAACCACCAAACAGACAGAAATTACTCACCCTCCCTCCTCTCCCCTTCCCTCCCTCCTTCCCTCCTTTCCTCCTTTCCTCCCTTTCTCTCATTCTTTAGAAGAAATACTGCAGTGTGATGCTCCTTTTATCAAAGAAATTGCTAACATGCGTCATATCACCACCACCACATTGCTGTTGCTCCAGGGCTACGTCATGAAATCTGTGGAAGAAAAATGGTGAGCATGCTCAAAGGAGGTGGGGCTTCTTGTGGAGTTGCTTCCTAGCTTTGAAAAGCCACATTAAGCAATGGTCTCCTAGACCTCAGCATACTTCCAGAGCCATCCTATAAAAGAAACACCAAACTTACTTTGAAATCTCCTGCCTTTGAAATCTTTGCAACACACACACATACTTACTTATGCATATACAAACACATATACACACACTCAAATACACGCACACATATAAAATATACACAGGCACATATACATACACATATATACACAACACACACATGCAGAGGGTGGGGAAGAATGAGGAAGAATACAGCATTGAGAAGGATAGATAGGCTGACTTTATATAAAAACTGAGAGAGTAAGAGGAGAGCTTTGGAGTATCCCACCATTCCCACTGTAAGTCCTGTGGAAGCTGACATGGAGCAGGGCTGGTATGTTTCAGGCACCATGGTTTTATCTTCTTAAATATTCTCTATCTCCTTTCTGGTAGGTTTAAGGAATACCAAGACTTGTTCCCACCACGTCCTATGGATGTGGATGTTCCTGAAACACAGGTCATCCCTAGGAAGCCTTCAAAGTCAACAACACACCTACATGACTCTCAGGTCAGTGAGAAGGGAGAGGGGAGGACTTTACAGGCAGGAAAGCCACTGTCCAGGTACTGCCAGCTGTACAAAAGATTGTCTGTTAGGCCACTTGATATATCACTGAAAGAAAGAATTATTCTTGGCTGTGTGAGTTGTGTTTTATGCCCCATTTTACAAAAGGATAATCTGAGGCTCAGAAAAACATACTGGGAAGTCCCTTTCTGATCTGCCGCTCTCTGGCCCCAACTAAGTGAGAGGCACAAGATCTCCAGAGATGACACTGTCAGTGTTTCTACAGCTCATGCTTATTTTAAGGATGTGGACTGGCCATTGGGCCAAATGGTTTTGATAATCTTTTTGCACAAAGATTAGATTGATTAGCCTGGGCTAAACATCCAGTCACTGGCAAGGTAAGCCTCACCTTGCAGGATGACAAAGGGTAGGCCTGGAACATGTGTCCCACAGACCAGAAAATACCAAGACAATGCCTGGCATTGAGTATACCCATTTCTCCTCCCAAACACAATTACTCCTCTTATCGTTTTTCCTGTAAAAAGAGAGAAAGGGAGACGAGACAGGAATGGTGCTCAGGAAAGTCTTTTCATGCGGTTTGAAAAAAAAAAAAATCCATACTCCTTTAAGGAACCTTATATTCAGTGTGAGTCATTTAGGTAGAAAAGATTGAGCCCAATTCTACCAGACTCCAAAAATCAGGTTAAAATATATCTGAAAATAAGATTTAAACCCAGTACAGTAGACATGAAAATGTGCTGGGGTTTCCCCTCTCCACTCTCTCTGTTTATGAGCCAGATCTGGATGGTTAGATGCTGGAAAGAATGTGTTTGTTGAATCAGCAAGCTTTGTTGTAATTTCAGCTTTTCTGGGTCAGATAAAAGGAAACCAGAATGTTGTTACTTTCTGCCGTGGGTTGCATACATCCTAAGGCTCACTACAACCCTGAAGGCTATTGCTTTTGTCTTACACAGAGACACAAGTAAATTGACCCAAATTACTCATCTATGGAGAAGGCAGCGTCTACCCGACAAGTTTCTAGCGCCCCAATCCACTGCGTTTAGGACTTCACCACTACAATCCACTGAGTTTAGGACTTCACCACTACCTCTCTAAAGCCATGTTCGCACTGACCTTCCCTCTCCAAGGACTGGTATAAAGGCCTGAGCACTCTCAGCAAAAAGAGAACTTTTGGCTCAACTTATTAAATTTTCTGGAATGAGCCCAGCTCCTATTAAAGAAATGCAGGAACAGAATGTGTTTGCTTATACAAAGGAGGAAAATGTGTTCATACCTTTCTCTATTTCTTTAATACTTTAAGATCTGATTAGTCATCATTGCCTCCTTGTGAGCAGCAACTTGTCCTCTGTTCCTTCCCTTTTTTGAATGCTGACCTTCACTGCTCCTGAAAGGGTGTGTGGTAGAAGGACTCTGAGCACAGCCTCCGTGATTGGAGCCAGACTCCTCTATTGTCAACTACTTAGTCTGAGGCAAACTGACTTGAGTTCCCTCACCCTTAAAATGGGAGCTCAGAAGCATCCCTTCATAGACGTGAGAATTTCCAAACGTAACAAATGTCAGGTTTGTGGCACACACACAGAAGGCTCTTTGTGAACGGTAGGAGGTGCTAAGGGATGCCTTCTTCCTTCTGCAGAAGAAGGGGTGGATAAAAATGATCACCTTCATCAAGAGTTTCTGCAGCTACCGCAGATTCATAGCTGATGCCAAGAATCGCCAAGAGTTAGCAGATTTCATCCACCTAGAAATGTACAACAACAAAGAGAGTGAGTCACTTCCCTGACACGGTGGGCAGCCCTCTCGATAACTCTAGCTACTTGCTTTCTGTCGGGCCTGCATCAGCCACGGTGAGCCTAGATGACCAGACCTTCTGAGGCCTGCCTGGATAGAGGTGCTTCTCGAAGAGCCAGCAAGTGTGGGAAATAGTAAGGGCACTCCGATGCCTCACATTTTAAATATATATTTTTATTAATCCTTTGAAAATTGTATACATGTGTACAATATGTTTTGATCATTAGCTTCTTGTTATTTCTCTCAGGCATACTCTCTGCCTCTCTACCCCATCCCAATGTCATGTGTTTGTCTTGTGCTTTTACAGCTCATCATGTCCAATTCCTGCTGCTCATATATTTATGGGTGTGAGGCCATCCACTATGGCATGGCCGTCTTACCAAAGACGATTCACCTTCTGTGAAATGGTTTCTTTATGTTGTTTACTGTGGTCTCTAAAAAGTATCTTTTATTTTTTTCTTGCTATATAATCAGTATATGCTGTTAATAAAGAGGCAACAAAATTACAAGAACATGTAGGACACAAACCCTTCAGAACATTGCCAATGTCTTGAAGCCTACATTATGATCATATACAGAGAGACACATATCTGTGTCTCTCTATATAGCTATATAAAATCTCCATATTTTCCATTTATAACTTACCATTTTCCTTATTGTTTTAGATTGAACATCCTTTTCTGTCAGTGTACATCTATCTGCCAAGTTTTCGACTGGCATAAAGTGTTCACTATATAGATTTATTCAACTGCTTCATTAATTCATTCATGACCATTACCAATGCTTTCGGGTATGCACTTCAGCTGGTGCTGAGAATTCAGTGGTAAAAGTACAAAATGATGCTCTACCCTTATGATCTACAGGTTTTCTACAGAAACTGTAAGCCACAGATAACAGATCATGTCTACCACTTATACTTGAATGAATGACCCCCGTGCCTCCATTTTTTCATTCATAGAATGGGAATAATAACTAATCTTACCTCACTAAGTTGTTGTGACAATAAGAGAGGTGACAGCTTGAACATCTTTGAACTATGCTTAGCAGTACTTCATGACAGAATAGTTTTTAACCAATCTATTGTTATTACTATATAAGTGTGATGAGTATTTCAGTAATGCTTGTAGACGGACCAGCAATTAGTACTGGCAATGGCCAGGGGAGAACTTTTCCACCAGAATGGCATGAAGTTGAGTTTTCAGGAGTGAGCAAATTAAGCAGGTGCAGTGGGAGAGAAAAGAGTGTGCAAGGAACCCTAGACCAAGAAAGTAGGCAGTGCAATCTAGGAACTTCAAACAGGATGCTTGGACTAGAGATGAGACAGGGAAGTACCTGACGTAATGACGAAGAGATGGGCAGTGACAGCTCATGTCTCTCTGGACTTGTTATTCTAACAGTCACTCAAATGTACTAAGTTTTTATGAAAAAAAAAAAAAAGTCTTCAAGTTGTTGTTCAATTTGGATTCTCCAGAACTGTTGTACTAATTTACACTTCTACCGAGGCTATAAATCAGGGTCTGATTCTGCACAGTCTCACCAACATAGACCACGATGTATTTTTAAAACTCTAGCCATAAGTATCCTTAAAGTGCCCCACCGCATGCTATCTGCCTGTGGCACCATGGCCTGGGGCTGCTCAGAGTTCCCACCATGCTGCTGGTATGAACAACTCTCTAATATGTCTAACCCCCATCGGTCCATCTCAGTGCCCTCGTGAGAGCTTTTAAGAACTTCCATTCTTTATATTAACTTTCTGTTCCCATTCTCTTTGGTTTCACATTTCCTCCTAGATGATAAACCTTGATTCCTCTGTGATAAACCTTGAGTGTATATTGATCAGCGCCACATTCCCATCTGGAAAGCAGCGTCTTCGTGGACAGTTCTCACGGCCTCTGCAGGAAGCCTTATGATATAACATGGCCCCAGTGTGATTGTTTCTATTTGGCAGGTGTCGTGAGAATATCCTTCAACATTCAATTGCTTTTATAATTAATTTGTTGTTTAACTATTTCTTGATTGAATATTGTCACACACCTGAGCAGAGGCCTTTTTCAGAAGTTATGCACATCTGAGTAAGAGGCTGCATAGGGTGTGGCACTTTCACTAGGCACAAAACACGATGAAGTTTTAATCACGGTGGTGAAGCCCACAGTAAAAGTTTAAGACCTGAGAGAAACTTGATCAAACCAGACTGTAATTCCTTGTTGTTGTTTCTCTGTTAGATTTCTCTACATCACCCACCACGTCTGCACGTCATACCCCAATATTACCTAGTGCCCGGAATGCAGAACAGGAAAATGGAGACATGGTCCTTGTAAAACGCCGGATATTTGGCCACAGAGTTATCACTATCAACTTTGCCGTTAATGATATATATTTCTTTTCTGAAATGGAGAGGTAAGCTCTCATCCTTTTTCCCTCTTGTGGCCTTCACACTTAAAACTTTCCAGCAGGAGCTGGGGAGATGCCTCCTAAGCATGAGGACCTAAAATCCTCGGGATGGAGTGGAAGGAAACTGCTCATCTGGAACTCTAGCACTGAGAAGACAGAGGCCAGAGGATTCCTGGGTCTTGCTAGCTAAGTCCACATCTCATCATCAGGCTGTCTGTCCCCCACAGTCTCCAGTCCAAGCTAGTGCCCTACATAGAGCCTGGCCTTTGAAGGATGAGTGGGGTTAATGAGATAAGGTTGCTCCCTTAGCAACCATTAAGGGAAGTCATGGAACATGGAGAGACAGAGAGAGAGAGAGAGAGAGAGAGAGAGAGAGAGAGAGAGAGAGAGAGAGAGAGAGAGGAGAACAGTTAACACATAGCTCCTCCTGCTGCAGTCCCACTATCTCCCCTATCCTCTCTGTTTCTTGCTTTTTCTCTGCAAACTATTCTTTGTAGAGCAGTGGTTTTTAACTAGTGGGTAGAAGCCTTCACAGAGGTCATATGTCAGATATCCTACATATCACATACTTACGTTACATTATATTACATTACAGAAGCAAAATTACAGACATGAAATAGCAATAAAATGATTTTATGGCTGAGGGTCGCCCACAACATGAGGAACTGTACTAAAGGGTCACAGCATTAGGAAGACTAAGAAGCACTGATGGAGAGCAATCAGAGACACCAATAAAAAGCATGAAACCAATTGTTACTCTCCTTTTGATAATGCTCAGGTGGGTCTCCATCACCACTGAGTCTAAGCCATTGGTGCTCCACATAAGGGGAGTCTACTTGCATCTCAGGGCTGGCCTCCAGCCAGTGCAGAAGGGCAAATAGCAGGAGAAGCCTGAATTTCTTGAATTAGTCATAGGTGAGACCTTTTACAGAACTAGGAGAAGACCATGGGATGGAGGAGAGAAGGTGGAGATTGTAGTAAAGAAGTGTACTAGACAGAGAACCTAGTGTAGAACATGATGTGTGTTCTGTGCTCATCTGTTGCTAATGGAAGAGGTGAGATTGAGTGAATGAAGTCACAGTCTGGCTCAGAACTAGCACTGCCCTTCTCTTGCTAGAAATTAGTTTGAGTTCATCACCATATCCAGCACCTGTGTCTATCTTCTCTTGTTGAGTTCTTCCATACACCTTTTTTTGTAGATTTAATGACCTGGTGAGTTCAGCTCACATGTTACAGATCAACAGAGCATACAATGAGAATGACATCATCCTGATGCGGTCTAAACTTAACATTATTCTGAAGCTTTACCTGGTTTCTGATGTTCCTCCAAAGCTGAGGGTAAGGGACGGTCCTTTCCCCCATAAATCCCTAAAAATTGAATCACTGGATACCTCATAAGTTCCGGGTCACAAAGTGAGCTTTGCTTAGCAAAACTACAGGAAATTCTGCCTTCTGGAGAGGTAGTATTTTGGGGGATGTTAGAGGTCAATAGAAGTCATTTTCCTTTCCTGTAGCCTCCAACAGTGACATGCTTCCACCCTATGGGTAGGTGAACATCTCTGAATCTCAGAAGGACATCATCTTCTCTGCCATTACAGAAGGCCACCTAGACCGGACCATCTTCCATGGGGCTATCATGTCCACCTTCCCTGTAATTATGTACTTCTGGAAAAGGTACGTACATCCTCTTATCCAGGCTGGGCATAATGCTTTCTTCACAGACTCTATTGACTGTGGTGCTAGAAGGGAGTCTCCCGCAAACTTCAAATCAGTCCTCCACTGGAGCCAAGCCTAGACAAAGAGAATGTCCTTAGACAGGCAGCCCTTTCAATACAGTACAGCATACTATGTCTCTCCTTCTGTTGGACACCCCACAGTCTGGATGACTGGTCCTATTTATGTCTCTCCTTCTGTTGGACACCCCACAGTCTGGATGACTGGTCCTACTATGTCTCTCCTTCTGTTGGACACCCCACATTATGTCCATCACCCTTCTGTGCGACTGGAAACCATTCTTCCCACAGGTTTTGTAACTGGAAGGCAACACGCTCTTATGTAGAGTACATTGGGAAGAAGTTTGAGGATGGAAGAAACCCTCCCAAGTCTGTATACAAGTACCCACCATGGAGTGGAGGTAAGTCCACCCTAGATCCACAGCCCCATTTCTCCAGCCAGAGATATGTAAAGAGAGAACAGAGGTCTGAAGAGCTAACTCTAAGACTTAAATGGCACAAGGGTGGTGGTTGTTATAATGGTCATCATCTTAACTTGGCCCTCAGGGAAATAAAGAGTGCTAGTGCTAAGGTAGATGTGTGATATTAGCAACAAGGAGCGCTATTCAGAGCAAACCTAACAGGGGCTTCTGGGATCCTGCTGGATGTGCTGAGCACCTGGCAGCAGTAACCTCTTTGACTGCTGTTCAAGAGGTCCCCATCCAACTATCACCATCCAACCCTACCATTCAAGAAGTATGTATTTTATTAAGTGAGAAAATAAAAACTAGATACACAGTGATAAATGGACAAATTTTCATGTATACCCATATACACATATATACATGAAAATGTAAGGGTAATGTAGAAATTAAGATAAAAAGTATTGTATATTTTGGTGCTATGATTATTAATGAGATGTAGTTATTATTAATCTATATTTATAGAACATATGTATTTATAAAACATTTGTGTGTGTGAGGAGGAAGAGGAGGAAGAGGAAGAGGAGGAGGAGGAGGAAGAGGAGGAGGAGGAGTATTAGTGGTTTGAATGAGACTGGTCCCCATAAGCTCATATTTTTGAGTGCTTGGTCTCTACTTGGTGGAATTGTTTGTTTGGGAAGAATTAGCAAGTGTGATCTTGTTGGAGGAGGTATGTCACTAGGGAGTGGGCTTTGAGCCTTCAAAAGACTTGCACCATTCCCAGTGTGCCCTCTTGTCTCATGGTAGTGGATCAAGATGTGAGCTCTCAGCTATTCCTTCACCTTGCTATCAGAGACCATAACAAATTAAACACTTTTTTTAAAGATTTATTTATTAAGTACACTGTAGTTGTCTTCAGACACCTCAGAAGAGGGAATCAGATCTCATTACAGGTGGTTGTAAGCCACCATGTGGTTGCTGGGATTTGAATTCCCCAATTAAACACTTTTATAAGTTACCTTGGTTATGGTGTTTCATCACAGCAATTGAAGAGTAACACACACACACACACACACACACACATACACACACACATTCTACCGCATTATCCCTCTCATTCACAGTAGTGTATTCTTGGCACAAGGTCATCAGCTGATTATATTTTTTTCCAAATTGACACAAGTTAGAGTCATCAAGGAAGAAAAAACCTCAGTTGAGACAATGATCTATTGAATTGCTTGTAGTCAAAGTCTGTAGGGCATTTTCTTGATTAATGATTGATTTCAAAGTGCTCACTACACCTGACACTCCTAAGCAGGTGGTCCTGTGTATATAAGAAAGCAGGCTAAGCAAGCCATGAGAAGCAAGCTAGGAAGCACCACCCCTCTATGGCCTCTCCAATTTTTGCCTCTAGGTTCCTGCCCTGAATTCCTTTCAGGACTGATTGTAAGCTATAAAATGAAATAGACCTTTTCCTTCCCAAGTTGCTTTTGGTCATGAAAATTTTGACACCCAGAAATCTAATGTTGGAGCTAAGCAGCTTTGTGCTGGAAGAGAAAAGAAGACCAAGGGGAGGCCTGGTCTGCACTCAGATAAAGAGGGGAGTGCCCTTATGGCCAAAACCCACAAAACTAAGCAGGCAACTCATGAAAGAAAAAGGGCCAACAATGAGTCTCCTGCCCCTAAAAAGCCCTAATAAGGAAAAGCTTTCGCAAATGTGATTTGAGGGTGCAGCAGAGAGTGGAGGCCCAGTTTATTAGACTTCGTCAGAAAGGAGTAAAGACTCTATCAGGAACTGGACTAGAGGCCATTTGCATGATACTTTGACTAAGAGTACAACTTCATTCTACCCTTGTCCTGGGAATTTGAGTGAAGTTGGATTTAAAGACAGTGGACTAGTTTGTCTGGCAGAGGATGTTTCAAGATGGGAGAATGTTTAGTGTAATAGGAATTAAAATCCAGCTAGTCTATATAAAAGGCACACGCTCCAGGTATTTTACTTACAAGCTGTAAGCCTAGATTGGGCAGATTTAGAGCTATTCTAACTTACCTCTCAGCCATATGTCCCTTGTTATTTGTTGTTCCTGGCCATGTGCTCATGGTTCATCTCCTCTTATGGTGGATCTTCCACTCTCCACATCTTTTCTTCTTTCCTTTGGTCTCTCCTGAGACCTCCTACTCAATCCTCTAGTCCCACCTTTGACCAGTTAAACCTTGGGGAGCAAGATTTGCATAGCATCACTTGGTGTACAGTGTGGATCTGCTCCTCCAAGGTAACCATTATTCTTAGGAGCCAGTATTCGGCACTTAAGTACAAGCAGCACCAGACCAACCCCCTACAGTTCAGACTGGTGCTTAGAAAGCAGCTTCAATTGTTAAAGAGACTGGAGGGACCAAGGAGAGGTACACTGAGACAGTAGGAAAGGTATCCTGAGGACAGAGCCTCACATATCAAAAGCTCTGACTTGTGAGGGTACAGATTTGTTTGAGAGCAGAAGTCAATGCAGCCATGTTCCCAGGGGACCAGACAGTGTCATCCAAATAGCAATAACTTTGGAGGCATGGAAGACACAATGTTAAGAGGAACATGTAGTTTTATTCCTCTGTTTTGGAAAACAGCTACAGCCAGTCAAAGTGTTTCACTGTGAGAGTTACTACAAAGAGGCATTGAGAAATTACTATGTGGATATGAAGGTGGAACTTAATTTGCAGTAGAGACTCTAGGATCCTGGATGCCAGAACTGCAGGATGTCCAGGAGAACCGTAGGAGAGTACAGCTGGCCCAAGAGGGAGGTTATGTGCCCTGCATATGCACAGTGGAAGTGGTGGGCCTGCCTAAACTCTTTGGAGCCCAGTCAAATTTATCACAAGCCCTAGATACTAAATATAGAATTGCAGGGTTTGATGTTTTCCCTGCTGGATTTTGGGCTGGATTTGGTCTAATCACTCCTTGTTATGCCCTAATTCTTCAGCTTTGCTTGGCTTTGGTCTTGTTTTTGCTTTACAAGGCAAAGTTTCTGTCAGTCCTGGCTATCCTGCAACTTACTATGTAGGCCAAGCTAGCCTTGAACTCAGAGATCCTTCAGCCTCCCTAAAACTGTGGCTACCATGCCCATCTGACTCTTCAGTTTCAAAGAAGGAATATTTACTGTGTGTTATTATATGTTGTGAGTATGTATTTTTTTTTACTTTAGAGGAATTTTTAAACTTTATTTACTTTATGCAAATGAATGTTTTGCCCAAGGAGGAGAGAAAAGGGTCTCAGAGCCTCTGGAACTTGAGTTACAAATGGTTGTGAGCCACCATGTGGGTGCTAGGAACTGAACCAGGTCCTCTGCAAGAGTTAAGAGTGTTCTTAACTGGAAAGCCATATCTCTGGCCCCTGTTTTTGTTATTGTTGTTTGTTTGTTTGTTTGTCTTTTTATAGAAGCTCAACAGTTAGGACTTTGGACTTCTAAAGTTTGGAAATTTTAATGACTATGAGGACTTTTGATGTTGAGCCAAATGCATTTATACTACAAGATGGTCATGGGCCAATGGCAACAAGGGATAGGTTATGACTTAAGAGTGATGTTCTTGAGGCCAAAGAGATGGTTCAGTTGGTAAATATGTCTGGCAACCTGAGTTTGATCCCTGGAATCCACATAGTAGAAGGATTTCAGCAAGTTGTTCTTTGACCTCTACAAGTGTGCCGTGGCATATACATACACAGATACATTCATACACTTGCATACATGTATGCACACACACATTAATAAATGAAATCATAATTTTTAAAAATGGTATGTTTGAATGTCAATTTGACAGTGGGTGGAGCATGATTATCAGTACAAATTGTCAACTTGGCAGAATCTTGTATCACCTGAGAGACAAGCCTCTCATCATGGGTGTGGAAGATCGTCTTGATTATATTAATTGAAGGGGAAATATCCAAGCACTGAAGTGGCACCATTTCCTGACTGAGATCCTCGACTGTATAAATGGAGAAGTGGACTTGGGCAACATCATTCACCTCACACTATTTTCTAATTGTGGATGCATCCTGACCAGCTGCTTCCGGTTCCTGCCACCTTAACTTCCCTGCTGTGATAGACTCCTACTTTTTTTGTCTAAGCCCCTTCTCCCTTGAGTTAAGTTTGTCTACGTATTTTACCAGAGCAAAAGGAAAAGCCACTACGACATCTGTGACCACATACCCGGCAATAAGCAACTTAAAAGAAGGGTTTGTTTTCACGTACATTTCAAGAAGACACAACCCTTCTTCTGCTGGAAGCTAGTCACACTGTGTGCTCAACAAGAAACAGAGGGAGATGAACGCTCACTCTCAACTCACTTCCTCATTTTTATTCAGCCCAGGACCCTAGCCTGTGGGTCTCATGGACTAAGCATCTCTGGAAACACCGTCACAGAAATACCCAATCAAATTGACAACAAAGATTAACTATGGGAGACAGTGGAGACTGAGATAGAAAATGAAAAAAAAAAAAAAAAGGAGTGATAGGTAGGGCAAGCAAAGAATTCTTCTCCTGAGACCACATGCCTTAGTGATGACCAAAGAGCTCCACATCTTTGCTATATTTCCTAGAACAGGATTCCATAGAAATAAACCCCAAAGGCTTATTTGGTAGCAACATAAAGAAAAGAGGAGCAAGAGATTCTGAATTATGGGGTCAGGGCCCCAAGCCTGAAGAGTCCCATGGGCTGAGGAATCCTGAGCTCTGCTTCCCATTGTCAACCCCAGACCCCTGATCACAGATACAAAGGTTAGGCCAGCACTAATGCTCCGTCGCTGACATTCTATAACCTGGGGATGTTTGACAGCAGCTTTTGCCCTTACTTGAGAAAAAATTTTTGTTTTGTCTTTGGGTGATGTCACAGACTTTTAATGTGCTTTCTTCTTCCTTCCCAGGTGACCATACTGTCTTAAGGTTCAGCTTGCTCAGAGGTGTCGAGTGGTTTCGACCTCAAAACCCCCGGGATATAGTGACAAATTCACTCCCAAACTGTGAGTTGGAGATTCACTGATTGCAAAAGCTCCCTGGCCAACTAGAGAGTGGTTCTGAGTCCACATTGGCCCATTCTCTTATTAATTATAAAGAGACTAAGCTCCTCTGGTGGAAATGAGTTGCTCAAGGCTGTACAGCTTGTGAGGAGTAGAGATGTGCAAGACGTTCTCCTGACTCCCCTCCAGGCTTTGTGCACAGCTCTCACTTGAATAATCATGTCTTGTTGAGTCCTTTGTAGCCTCTTGAAGAAGATGCTGAAGCACCCCCCTTCTCTGTTCATTTCAAGCATCATGCAAAATCTTTTCTAAGAGACCACAAAATGCTTTCTCCTTTTGCAGAATCTACCTGCTGATTTGAACAGCATCTCCATCCTGTGTTTCTTGCTTTCTGTAGACTCCCACCACTATGCTCCTCATTACTGACTGCAATGAGTTTTCTGGTCCTTGCCTCCCTTATTGAGAGCAGAGGATATGACTTTTCTTCCCCATCTTCCACCTCAAAGAATCATCTTCCCTCCCAAGCACCCAAGCTGCCTTTGTTCTCACCAGCATCTCCCAGTAGGCCTCCCATTCTTTCCCAGTTCTTAGCTTGTATTTGGGGAAGAAGTTGGGCTGCTGCTTTCTGCTTCTCTAAGGCATGAAATGTCAGGATGATTGTGATTCGAGTGTTCCTGTTGTATGATCTTTACTTCCATGGCTCTATGTGGCTAGCATTGTACACAGCCTCTATATGAAATGAAAACTCTTCTAAGAAAAAGAAATATGAATCGCATAAGCCCGGTCTTCTGGACACCCCTATATCACCAGAGTTCATCTTCCCCTACCTAGCAGCCCCTTCCCTGGAATGTGAAAGCAGGCAACTTTGCAGCAATATTTTCTTACTGCAAAAGAAGCAGTTAATGCAATGCACCCTCTCTATACTAATAATAAATCTCAAACCCAACAGAAACTGTTTGATTTAAATCAATATTTAGATAGATATGTGGCCATTAACTATTTTATGAAAAATATGTATTTATACTGACTGAAGAGATCTTTAAATTTAGATCCTTATAGCTATAAAATAAGAACTATTACTGGACTAGAGAGATGACTTGGTGATTAAGAGCCTGTACTGCTCTTGCAGAGGACCCTAGTTCAATTCCTAGCACCCACACCAGGTGACTCACAAATGCTATAACTCCAGCTGCCAGATCATCTGACACTCCTCGTCTCTGAAGGCACGTTTTCTCACATAGCATGTGCATACACAGATATGCACAGTTAAGAAGAGTAAAATAGGATTAAGCATGACAATGCATGTATTTAACCCTAGCATTTGGGGAAGCAGAGGCAGGCAGATCTCGGTGAGTTCAAAACCAACCTGGTGTACATGGTGAGTTCCAGACCATCCAGGGCTACATAGAGAGATCCAGACTCAAAAAGAAGAGGAAGAAGAAGGAGAAGAATCTTTAAAATTTTAGATAAAAATATGTCTAATTTCACTTGTTCATAAACATTTTTTTCATTTCCAAGAATATCAGTATATTTTTTTTAAGCAACTAAAATGTCAGTATAGGAGCAACTCATGTTACAATGCTATTACAACAAGGTACCACTTGGTGTTCAGAAAAGCAAAGTACAGCCAAACCATATTCCACAGTGTGGTTATTTGAATAAGAATGCCCCCCATGGGCTCATATATTTGCATGCTTAATCACCAGGGAGTGGAACTCTTTTTTTCTAATTATTTTACTTATTTACATTCCAAATGTTGCTCCCCTTTCCTGTCCCCTCTCCCAGAGTTCTTTATTCTATTCCCCTCCCCTTTACCTCTGAGAGGTTGCTCCCCCTACACATCCACCTCCCTCATGCACCCACCCCCAGCTCAACACCCACCTCCAAGCATCAAACGTATCATTCTTGTGCTTTTGGTTTTTCCTATAGAACACAACTCAAAAATGTAATATATAATCTGTTAAATAAAAATCTTTTCTCAAATGTAAAGAAAATAATCTAGTCTAGAAATAAATGTACATAAGAAGCCAAAAATTGATCTCTTCAGGAGCTGACCCTTGTAAGAGTGCAGGACGAGCAGAGGGTAACGGGTCTTTGTTTTGCCAGGATGTGGAGTATGCTGTGCATTCTGACTCCTTTGGATCGAACTTGCTTCACCTAGCAACCTTACCTAGCCAAGTCAACTTGCCGCCTCTCTGTGCATTTGGGGTCTTCTATTCTGAAGTAGGTGCGAGCTAGAAATTCTTGGCTCAGAGATATTCTGTTTATATACATGATAGCTGACAGGATTGAGCTCCATGTTCTGACATTGCCTGCATGTAGCCCAAATGAAGCTCAGTATACCTGAAGACCCAGCAGTCTAGGGGTTCTCTCTGTTGGGGTCTTTGCTCACTCCATTTAGGAGAGGCATTTCAACTTACTTTCATTCTGGTCCTCCTCACTTCTAGAGAAAATGGCAACATGCCAGCATTTTCTGTAATTTTAGTTAATTTTATGTAATGGCATCTCTCTGTGTGTTTATCTCTGTCTCTGTCTCTCTCTGATGCCTGTGTATATTTTCATGTATGTATGCACATGTGCACAGATGTGCATACACATTTGTGGGTGTGCATGTGGAGGCCAGAGGTCACTGGGTGCCTTCCCCAGTCACTTTCTACCTTACCTTTTTAAACCAACTTCTTTCGCTGAACTTGGAGATCATCAGTCCAGCTAAACCAGCTGGTCAGTGAATCTTAGGGGTTATCCTGTTTCTGCCTCCCAGCGCTGGGATTTACAACACCCACTGTCATACCTAGCTTTTGACATGGATGCTCAGAACCCAAACTTGGGTCTTCATGCTTGTGCACCAAAGACTTTGCCAACTAAACTATCTTCCCAGCCTCATCTTGTTCCCCCTTACATCTCTTCTTTTAGACCAAAAATATCCTACAACAAAAAAGAAAAAAAATCATCAAGCCAAGACCAAAACAGAGATGGATGATTCCTTATCAGCCTCCCAGAACTGACAGAACCCTTTTGGTGAGAAATG
Source organism: Mastomys coucha (assembly GCF_008632895.1). Lineage (NCBI taxonomy): Eukaryota > Metazoa > Chordata > Mammalia > Rodentia > Muridae > Mastomys > Mastomys coucha. The sequence goes on along the minus strand of NW_022196891.1, from coordinate 50,871,961 downwards.
AAATGTCCTCGCACCATGTGGAAAGATCAAGAAGGAGAATGGGGCAGCCCAGACAGAGCAAGACCAGACCATAGCAGGTAAGATGTGGACAGAATGTGAGAGACAGCCCCTCCTCCCCATGCCCTCCATGAGACTAGGAGCCTACGAGTTTGTGGATTAGGTCACCTGACCTGGGCTTAAGATATTACTCTACAGTTCCATAGCCTTGTACAAATCCTGGCTCTGAGTTATTAAGAAATCTCATGATGGATGGATGGATAGATGGATGGATGGATGGATGGATGGATGGATGGATAGATAGATGGGTGGGTGGGTGGGTGGGTGGATGGATGGATGGATAGATAGATGGATGGGTGGGTGGGTAGGTGGGTGGATGGATGGATGGATGGATGGATGATGGATGGATGGATGGATGGATGGATGGGTAGATGGATGGATGGGTGGATGGATGGGTAGATGGATGGATGGGTGGATGGATGGGTAGATGGATGGATGGGTGGATGGATGGATGGGTAGATGGATGGATGGGTGGATGGATAGATGGATGGGTGGATGGATAGATGGGTAGATGGATGGATGGATGGATGGATGGATGGATGGGTAGATGGGTGGATGGGTAGATGGATGGACAGGTAGACAGAAGGACAGATGTGTCACTGAGTACCACAGGAAGTGAGGTGCTATTACTCTCAGCTCCATTTGTACAGGGACTTACTTCCATCCATTGTCTGAGTAAATCTTGACTATGAGGCAGGTGATGGAGCTGTTGAGCTGAGCAGGCAAGTGACGTTCTCATGTAGCACTTCCTGTTCTTTGTCACATTCTCATCCTATGGTAAACATTCCTGCAACGTTCCATGCATGGGAACAGTTGTTCTTCCCTGAATTTTGATCAAAACTTGACAACTAATAGATTCCATGACATTTTTTTTTTTAACCAAAGCACCTAAGCAGTGGCCTTCGACTTAGAGTAACTAGACTTATTTTATGTCTATTAAAAAAAGTCAGGAGGCTCCAGTGAGTCTCTAAGACAGGAGCAGCCAGCCAGGAGGCACAGGCCCCACGAGTCACAGGGGAGTTGCAGGGCAGCAGGGACAGGATCCTCTCAGCTTCCGAGTGGCAGAGGTGGATCAGCGACCCTCTCTGCCCCTTCCCTGCAAGTGGAGAGCCAACCTCCAGGTAGCGCCTTAACCTAGAGACTCAGGTGAGAACGGCCATTTTCTCTCCGATGAGTTTCTAAGATGGGAGCAGCCAGCCAGGAGGCACAGGCCCCATGAGTCTCAGGGGACTTGCAGGGAGGCAGGGACAGGACAAGCTCTAGTCAGAGACACTAAGAGCATCTAACACCAAAAATCTAGAGATGGCAAAAGGCAAATGCAAGAATCCTACCAACAGAAATGAAGACTACGTGGCTTCATCAGAACCTAGTACTCCCACTGCAGCAATTCCTGGATATCACAAAACACCGGAAAAGCAAGAATTGGATCTAAAATGATATCTCACAATGCTGATAGAGAAACTTAAGAAGGACATGAATAACTCCCTTAAAGAAATACAGGAGAATACAGGTAAAGAGGTACAAGTCCTTAAAGAGGAAACAAAAAAAAATCCCATAAAGAATTACAGGAGATCACAAGTAAGCAAATAGAAGCACTTAAAGAACAAACTCAAAAATCCCTTAAGGAATTGCAAGAAAACACAAACGAACAGGTGAAGGAATTGAGTAAAACCATCCAGGACCTAAAAATGGAAGTCAAAATAATAAAGAAATCACAAAAAGAGACAACTCTGGAATTAGAAATCTTAGGAAAGAAGTCAGGAAACATAGATGCAAGCATCACTAACAGAATACAAGAGATAGAAGAGAGAATCTCAGGGGCAGAAGATAACATAGACAACATTGAGAGAACAGTCAAAGAAAATGCAAAAAACAAAAAGACCCTAACCCAAAACATCAAGGAAATCCAGGACACAATGAGAAGACCAAACCTAAGGATAATAGGTATAGAAGAGAGTGAAGACCTCCAACTTAAAAGGCCAGTAAGTATCTTCAACAAAATCATAGAAGAAAACTTCCCTAACCTAAAGAAAGAGATGCCTGTGAACATACAAGAAGCCTATAGAATCCCAAATTGACTGGACAAGAAAAGAAATTCTTCCCGCCACATAATAGTCAAAGCACCAAATGCACAAAACAAAGAAAGAATACTAAAAGCAGTAATGAAAAAAGGTCAAGTAACATATAAAGGCAGGCCTATCAGAATTACACCAGACTTCTCATACCAGAGACTATGAAAGCTAGAAGATCCTGGACAGATGTCATACAGACCCTAAGAGAACACAAATGC
>NW_022196891.1:50859784-50865058 GCF_008632895.1 Mastomys coucha | reverse complement strand
GTGTAGGGGAATGCCAGGGCCAATAAGTGGGAGAGGGTGGGGTGGCAGGCATGGGGAGGGAGGAGGCACTTGTTTGTTGTGTCGTTTTTGTTTGTTTCTTTGTTTTTTTGGAGAGAAAACTGGGAAAGGAGAAATTTACATGTAAATAAAGAAAATATCTAATAAAAAAAAAGTCAGGAGTAAAATGACAGGATTTTATGAACAGTCCCTCAACTGGAAGGAACTGAACAGCTAATCAATGTATCTGTGAATTACAGAATACAGAACTACAAAGCACACTAGAGAATACTTCCAAGTGGGCACAAATGTGTCCTGTATTGATAGTTTTAATCCTAGACTTTTCCAAAGGAAACATCATATTGAAATACGTTATGATGTTACAACAGGGCCTACGGCCCCCAGGACTGAAGAAGTCTATGAAGCTGGAGTTGCAGCAAGTAGTGAAAGACAGGAGGCATGCTTGTCCTCAGAGGATGTCAAGAGGTAGGCAAGACCCAGGTAGAGTGCTTTAAGGCCCCCCAGGATGACCCATCTAAGGCAAGTATCAGCACAAGGAAGGCTCAGAAGAAAGCAATGAAGCTTCCCTTGCCTCACAGGACTGAAGCTTAAGAATAAGACTTCAATTCATAGCAAGATACTGACAATGAAACAGAATTATAATTCTTTAAAACCAGGTAAGATCCCAGAAAGGAATTAAGAAGAGCCTACTTACTAGGATTGAAGTCTTTGGAAAGAACTTAATCCTAAAAGAACAAGAGGCCAGAGCTTGAGACCAGAGAGGATACAAGGATACCCACAAGGTTACTGATGAGAATCTGATGAAATGCCTACTTTTGGGGCCACACACTAAATGTTCTCTGGGTGAATTAAGACATAGCTGAAACTATTGGAAGTCAACGAGTCTCACTTAAGGAAAGAAATGATGGTTTCATTCATTTGGGTGAGAGAAAGAGAGAGAACTCTCATTGATCATTAACAGAGGGATAAACTCCTATAGCTTTGCCCCTTCCAAGCATGTGCTGTAAAATTTGTCAGTCAAAGACCGTGTTTTATTTTTCTTTGTACTCCCAGTATTCAATACAGTGACACATTTATAGTCTCCCCATAAATACACACCCAAATACATGAGTAAGTGAATTGGCCACACCACTGAGAATGTAGTAGAGAAAATAAACCAAGAAGTTATGCTTTTGATTTTCCTGGCCTTAGAATTTCCTGACCTATGATCAGAAATTGAAATCAATAATCAATTACAGCCATGATGACCACAGCAAAGAGGGAATAGCAATTGTGAATATCTTTTATGATCCAATCACTCCTGGTGCTTTGAGAACTTTTTAATTTTTTATTTTTAGGGAGTTCATACAGCCAATTTAGATTAAGAAGTGATCAAAAGAGACAGAAGAAGAAAGGCATGAGAAACAGAAGGATCCACCTTCAGAGAAGCCTTTGCGGGTGTAAGCATTGGAGAGTGACATGAGAAGTATGGGGACATCTGCCGCTAGATTCAGATGTTTCCTCAAGGAGAGGGATTGGCTTATGTGTACAGGACCTTGGGGTGCCAGACTCCACCCTTCACGATAATCGGGGCTACAGGCTATTAGCCAGAATAAAGGATATGCCCTAAACAGTATCTTACATTCTCACTCATATGTTGAAGCTAAAGTAGCTGAGCTCACAGAAATAAGGGATAAGATATAGATTACCAGAAGTTGGGAGTCAAGGAGTCTTGAAATGGTTAGCAGAAGGTACAAGCATGGAATTGGGTAGAAAGAAGTTCAAAATTCTATAACACAGTATAAGGACTATGATTGATAACAGTACACTGCTAGATAGTAGAAGGGATTTTGGATGTTCCCAACAAAGAAGTAATTAATATCTAAGGTCACGGACATGACATGACAATGACCTAATATGGATGGTACATATTATATATGAGTTGAAATATCATACTATGCAACACAAATACATATAATTATAAGAAATTTAGGGGGTAATGGGGCTAAATATGTAGTTTAGTGGCAGAGTACTCGCATAGCATACATAAGTCTCTAGTAACTCTCCTCATCTTTAAAAAAAAAAAAACACAGAATACCTAGAGTGGTATTTTGTCAGTTCTACAACCCCTGGGTGGGGCTTAGTGGACCCAGTGGTAGGGCCTGAGGGACCTGGAGAGAGAGATTTCCATACTGCCTTAATAGTATGAGTGCCCATGCCTGCTGGCATACTGTGTGACACAAAATAGAGGACCCTAGCAAACTAGTGGAACCTCAGAATGGGCCTGGAACAGGGCAGTGGCTGCTCCCACACCTTTACAGACATCCTCTCAGGTGCTGGCAGCCTGGCACCTCCTTGTTCTGGATTGCTGTTTGTATTTTCTGCTCCCTCAAGAGGGGTGCCCATACTCAGGTGAGGTCAGGTGACATCTTAATTGGTCAGATAAGACTAGAGGCTGTGATTGGGTGGTGGAAGGGAAAGGCGGAGCTGAAAGTTTTAGAGAAAGGGAAAGAGGAGGAGGAAAGAAAAATGAGATGGAGAAGGGAAGAAGGTTGAGGAAGGAGAAGATGATGGACATTGCCCAATCTAGGTGTGCAGCTTTTATTTATATCAATTGAATTTTGTGTTCTTTGAGCATTCATTTTAGGGTTGAAGATTTACCATTATAAATCTGGCTGGTGTACTACAAGTCTCTAGTGTTATCATTTTTCAGGGCTAAGGTGATCTGAGTGAGCAGTAGTTGGCTTTCTGTAGGCTAGCCACATGGGGTGGCCAGCCTGGAAAGTGTGAGTGGCTTGGCAGCAAGCTGGCCATGAGGATCGATGAGACTGCCATTGCCAGTGCCCAGCCAGATTTAGCATGGATCATTTTTTGAAACTACATGCTATATCTCCCCAGAGTGACAATAAGAGAGTTGGCTACTCCAGAGCTCCTGTCCGTTCACCATTGGTCCAAAGGCTGTATAAAAACGCTTGCTGCTGAGCAACACAGTAGATCAATGCTGCTCTGCAGTCTGTTTCAGAGGTTGATAACCCCACCTCCCTCACCCCTTCCTGGATCCCCTTTCACATAGTGGTTAATCCTGTGGTTGAATTCAGAGCAATGTTAGTGCTATGTCATCTAATTCTGTATCTGTGTGATGGATTTCCCAGTCACCAGGAGATCCCGAGGGTTCTGACCTAATGAGTAGGTCAATCTATTGATGGCGTAACTTGGTGCCATTCCTGGGAGGTGGTGAAAAGTGGGCCTAGATGGCGGAATAGGTCATTTGGAGGTGCATCTTCTCCTGGTCCCATCTTCTATTCCATCTCACTGCTTCCTTCTGATGATTTGAGAATGTGTCTCCCACCACACACTGTCACTGTCATGAAGCCCAGCCCAAGCTGGGCCGAGCGTGAACTGAACTTTTTTTTTTTTTTTTTTTTCCCGGTTTTTCAAGACAGGGTTTCTCTGTGTAGCCCTGGCTGTCCTGGAACTCACTCTGTAGACCAGGCTGTCCTCAAACTCAAAAATCCACCTGCTTCTGCCTCCCAAGTGCTGGGATTAAAGATGTGCACCACTACCGCCCAGCATGAACTGAACTCTTAAAGCCTGTGAGCCAGGATAAAAAAAATACCCATTAACGTGTGTGTGTAAATGTTCTTGGATTTTTTTTTTTAACCACTGTGACAAAACATAGAAACCTAGAAAAATATGAATTTCAGATAAGCAGTAAAATAATTTTTAGCATAAGCATGTCTAAATACTGTATGAAAAAAATTAGCCATTACTTGGTTTTTGTTTGATATTCAGATTTAATTTAGTGGCCTATAATAGATCTCTCAATGCTCCAGAAACAACATGGGCCTGAGAGTTTGGATCCCTAACACTTGAGCTGAACTAGGGTGGGGCGCTCAACAAGAAAGGCTCTCCTTCAGAGGTGGGAATTTCCCCTCTCCAAGCCTGTCCCCCGAGGACACCCTTCTGGATTTACCAAGGGCAGCTACAAGTGCTGAATGCCTGCAGGTAAAGAGGCATGTGAAGGAAGACCTGTGGTGAGGAATGGTCTGTGTAAAGCTAGGTAGCTGCATTGGACGTTGGTCTAAATGGGTATTTGATGGCCTCGTTTGTCAATTCCACTGTGATTCTGCCTATAGCTATGATCTGTCCAAAAATTTAGAAACTCACTCATATGCTGAGGACTAAAAACCTATATGGGGTCAGTGGAAGTAAGGAAGGACAGGGGCCACAAGGAAGCATGGGTAGGAGAGAGATGATGTTCTTAGTTTAAGATGAGCCCAGGCTGCTGAGGAAAAAGACAGTTCACAAAGGCTCAAGGAAGAGCTGCAATACTAACAGTATTTGTACTGCCTCAAAATTTTAACATTTCACAATTTTGAATCTGGCTACCCATGAACATGGGATGATTTGCTATTTTTGATTTCATAGTTTCCCCCACATACTTCTTATTCATGTACTTTAATCTTTATAACTAAGCCGTTCATTTGGGGAGATGTTAACATACTATAGCCAGTATGTTATGTAACATATAACATACATGTTATAGAACATGTGGGAAGCCATCCAGCACACCAAGCAAGTGAGTGCAGAGAAAAAAAAAGGCATTCTGGGAAATGTGGGGCTTGCCATCTGGTTCTGGGTTTGGAGGAGCATGTTCTATGTTAAATTCTTCGTGCCTTGCCACATGGCTATGATATACCCTATAATTGCCAATGGATTAGCGGCACCCATCTTCTTGAGGACTGTTTAGTTAACATGGAAAGTAAGGGTAGCATTTTGCCACCACACAGGGTGGCCATTACTGTGGGCCAGGGAGGTGCACACCAATGCCCCATGGCTGCTGGCAAGAGCATCAGTTACAACTTGGCTGCTAGAAAGAGAACAAAGAAATTCAAGTTACAACTTGCAAAAGACAGGCATCTGTCTCCCTGCCTCGCACTTTCTAAGCCGCCTGAGGAAGCTTAGCCTGTCATTTTGTGTGACTACAGGACAGAAGTGGAAGTAAAAATAGACAAAACCAATCATTTCACGATCAGTAGCATACAAAGGGATGCTTCCAATCCCTGGAGGAGTGAGAGACAACCAGCCATTGAAGTAGCTGGCGAAAGAGATTCTCCTGCCTAGTAGTATAGATTCATGATATTCCTAAACAGGAGTTCTCTCTCTCTCTCTCTCTCTCTCTCTATCTCTCTCTCTCTCCCTCTCTCTTCCCCCCTCTCTCTCTCTCCCTCTCTCTCCCTCTCTCTTCCTCTCTCTCTCTCTTCCTCTCTCTCTCTC
>NW_022196891.1:50854541-50859579 GCF_008632895.1 Mastomys coucha | reverse complement strand
TCTCTCTCTCTCTCTCTCTCTCTCTCTCTCTCTCTCTCTCTCTCTCTCTCTCTCTCTCTCTCCCAACTGGGATTGAGGGATTGAGACTGGGACTCTGCCACTGCTGAATCTGTCTGTATGGTGCCCCTAATCTGAGATTTTGCAACATGATGGGGTGCCCCTCCTCTGACAGGAAATGAGCCTGAGAGAATTAGTAATCGTACAGTTACTAGAGCAGAGGTTCTCAACCTGTGGGTCATGATCCCTTTGGAGGTCAAATGACCCTTTCACAGAGGTCACATATCAGATATCCTGCATAGCTGATATTTATGTTACAGTTCATAACAGTAGCAAGAGAACAGCTCTGAAATAGCCGCAAAATAATTTTAATGTTTGAGGGTCACTACAAGATGAGGAACTGTATTTAAAGGTCACAGCATTAGGAAGATTGATAACCACTGCACTAGGGCATTAGATGACACCTACACAATCCCTTCCAGATCCAGGGAAATATTCCCTTATAGACTGAATTAGTTTAAGCATGAGAAAGGCAAGGCCAAGTCAAGAGGACTGAGCTGGAAACACAGTCTGCTGAACAATACTGAGAAAGCCCACAGCATTGCTTGGAAACTAGGTATGCAGTGAGCCACTCATATTCCGGACTTTCAAGGATACAGTATAACTCACTCTTACAACTGGAATCATAAAAAGTAAAAATGAGATGACACTCCCTCGAGAATGGTCTGTCCTCTCCGGGGTTGTAACCACACCCATAGCAACTCTACCTAACTCACTGGGTTATTAAATATATATATCCAAAAGTAGGAGAGGGGTATATTGGGAAGAAAGATCCCAGAAGGGAGTAAGACAGGAATAAAGGGGGTGGGAGATGGATATGATTAAAATATATTATGTACATGTATGAAAATGTTAAAGAGTAAATTAGAATTTTTTGAGAGAATAGTATGTCCCTTTTCTCTGCCTCTGTAGCCCAGTTGTTGAATAAGATCTTTAAGATGTAGGCAGGGCTGTTCGCTAGACTGAGGGAGGGAAAATGTGCTCAGGACAACCGTGTCACAAAGTCTTATAAGGGGAAAAAAATGAGCAAATAAAAATGAGAAAGGAAAGAAATGAGTCAGTTGGGACATCGAGAAAGCAGGGTGGTGTGTATCATTTGTTTCATGCCAACACCATCCAAGAAAGGACAGGAAAACCTACCACATCTTGGTAGTGTCACTGAAAAAAACTTTAATCTGAACCACTCCTCTCTCTTCCCTCTGGCACTCCCTGCTGGCTGAGGACAAATCCCCTCACCCTCTGTGACTGGAGATGGAATAGGAGTCACTCCAAAGTAAGCGTTGTAGGGATGAGCAGAGACCAGTATCTTTGTTCACCGAGAATCCTCTACCTCGTCTTGGAAAACTCTTCTGAGGGTGGCTCATCTCTTGAAAAAGATGTTGAAGAACTCTGGTGTCAAGGAGAGGAGGGGAATTAGGTGGGGTTGGACTTAAAGTCCAGAGAGTAAATGCAACATTGAGGGAGAAATAGGACCATGTTAGCTCTACAGCTCACGTTCTGCAAGCTGTCAGGTAGAGATTGGAGAGACAGTAAAAAAAAAAAAAAAAAATTGAAGATTGAGATTTTATGCCATGCCTGGTACCTTCAATAGCTCTGGGTGGATTGTATACAACTTTTGAAATCCAACTAGAATTTGAAGATTAAATACAGACTTGCAAAAAGTAGCTCCTGTTTACCTTGGAGGGAAGGCAGTGGACATTACTATGCTGTGACCTGCCATATTAACTCTGACCTGTTCTGACTACCCAACCCCTTTCTATTCCAATTAAATCTTCTTCTTGGACAATATTCCCACCTAGTAAACCGTATCTTTACCAGCATATCTCTATCCTGTATCTTTATTACCACCTCCATCCCTGCCCCACACCTAGACAGGTTTTGCAAGGTAAGTGAACAGAACCTGATTTGCCCCCTGTGGTAGATCTAGTATTTGAACACTAAGGGCAGAATAGCCTTGTTCTGTAGATGACTCATGATGTCTACTTTCTGGGATGCCCAGCCACTGAGGCCAAAGCATACCAGAAGCAACCTTCCAGCACAGTGTCATCCCTGGGTCTCTGTTTAAAAGAGCAAACAAAACACTGATTGCCTCAGTGTTATAAAACACACACCAAGACTGGGAGGGTGTGGGGGCGGGGAAGCACACACTTGAAACTCAAAGACAAGAGAGCTTTTCCAGGAAAATCTCTACATTTCTCGTAGGTGGGTGCTCTTCCTACTGTAGCTTTCAAATCCCCTTGGGACTCGTGGCTTCAATGTTAAAAGCCAGTGTGAGGGCTAACACAGCTATAGTGTTATTTTTGATGCCTCAAGGACAAAAAATAAATAAACATTGTTTGCATATTGTTGCCAATAGTTTTCTAGAGTCTCAGAACAACCCAGTTCCTTGTTTCTTCTTCCCACCCTGTTCTGCCCTCCTTTCAGAGTATCTCATGTTCTTAGTCTGAGCACACAGACCCTAAGGTGACCGGAAACTGCAAGCATGGTTTGTAGAGATGAGACGTTGCACTATTTTTTTCCTGTAACATTTATTTCCTGTGAGAGAAAAGAGGAAGTTCATAAACACGCAGGGCAGCCGTGTTGTATACTAAGTGCTTGGTCACTTTGGTAAAAAAGTTAAAAGGTGGTGGCGCACGCCTTTAATCCCAGTACTTGAGAGCAGAGGCAGGCAGATTTCTGAGTTCGAGACCAGCCTGATCTACAGTAGGCATCTGTTTCTGTCTCTCCAGGAAGAGTCACCAAACAGCTGCTGAAGAGAATAGGAACTGAGAAAAGACTTCACATATCTGAACAATGGCCAGTGACCAGTTCCACATTTACACATTTGCCATGCCAGAAAGGCTACTGTCTAAGACTTCATCATCTTGGATGTCCATCCTGACATTTCTGTTTACTATGTGTGCAAAGGATGGCATCCTAGCAACCCTTTGAGAACATCTGTTGTCTCTTCTAGTGCATTTCTACATAGTGGAAATGACAGCATCTTCTGGCACAGTCATGGGCACCTTTGTATATCAACACAAAAGCTCTGGCCATTAGAAAACACAAGATTAGAAAGTGATAGCTCTCTTACTTTCACCCTCATCCACACTGTCTGCCCTGTATGTTCCTAACATTTACTGACACTTATACATGGCAAGGCCAACCACACCTTGCTTAACACAGTATCTAATGTGTTACACATCCAACAAAATATCTGTAGTGATGATAACTGAATGAAAAATGTCTATCAAATGGAATGGAGTGGAAATAAATATTGTAATGGTGTGTGTGTGTGTGTGTGTGTGTGTGTGTGTGTGTGTGTGTGTGTGTAAATGCAGGCAGGTATGTGCCATGGCATAGGTGTGGAGGTTGAGGACAACTTCAAATGTCAGTCCTCACCTTCCATCTCATTTCAGACAAGGGTTTTGTTTGTTTTAGCTCTGAATACAAAATCAGTTGTCCCACAAGCCTCTGGGGATTCTCCTGTCTCCACCTCCCCTACCTCCTTGTAAGGGTGTAAGGATCACAGACATTTGTCCTATGTTTTTTGGCTCATTCATGAGCTCTGAGAACTGAACTTAAATCCACATGCATGCACAGCTGTTGTGAATGGCCCTGATGCTGTTTGTATGTTGATGCTAATTCTACTTCCCCAAGAGGGGCTGCAGCCTGGGACCAGGAGTGAATCCTGTACTCAGGTGACTTCATGTGAAACTTCCCTTAATGAATAAAGATTTCAAGGAATCAATCACTGGGTGAGTAGGTGAGACTTCCAGGGGAAGAAAAGGATGACAGAGGAGGAGAGGAAACTTGGCTGGGAGACAGGGAGAGTTTGGAGAACAAAATATAGCTAGCAAGAGGCCCCTGGTTTAGTTGGCGGATCTTCCAGAATTCACCCCTGGAGGAGTTATATTTACAATAGCTTACAACATTAGGATGCTAGTTGCTGCAACCAGCAGTTTTGTTGCTGTTTGATTCTAAACTAAGATTGTGTGGTGTTTTCCTTCATGTGGTGACTCAACTGAGTTCCAGAGAAAGGTACAGTGGCGAGGCACCCCAGCCAGCCATGGGAATTTGGAAGTGTGGGGCTGGCGTGGCAACAGCTGACCCTGGAGACCTACCAAGTCGGGTGGAGAGATTTCAAAGCTCTGAGACAGACAGGGTCTGCCCGGGCTGAGACCAGCCATCCAGACTGCCAGTGCCTTGCCAGTAGCATGGGTGCTTTCTAAATATTTCATGCTACACACAACAAACACTTTGACCCACTGACTCATCTTCCCGGCCTGTCCTTTCACATTTTTAAAGAACAAGGCTGAAGAGATGACTCCTTGTGCAGATGGCTCCTTGTCCTTCTACACTGTTTGACAGGACATGTTATTCACTTCTGTGCACTCTGGGCTAGCCAGCGTTCAAGCCTGTGGAAACTTTCCTATCCCTGTTCTCATCTTGCCATAGAGGCTGAGATTACAGACACATTCTACTAACCACATCCTTCCTTAAAATGTACACTGGATTTGTTTATTGTTTCTAGACATTTTCTGGCAGTCTTTGGCATTCCTTGCGCATCATATTACATTATCCGTAAAGGGGGACAACCTAATTCCCTTTCCTATCTGCAGCCCTTGATTTTCTCCACTTGTCTTACTGCCCCAGCTAATGCTATGAGCACAGTACTGAGTAGGAATGAGGATAGTGAGCTGTCCTGTCCCATACCTACATCACTGGGACTACTTTCAGCTTTTCTCCACTCAAGATGATGCTGGATGTGGGTGTCTCTTTTTTTATCATTTTATTTTATTATTTATTATTAATTAGTTATTTACCTTATTGTTTATTTATTTTTATTATTTTATTTATTCTCTATTTTTATTATGTTGAGATATGTCCCCTGGGGTAGCCACACACAGTTCCTTATATTCTCTGGGACTTTTATCCTGCAGACATGTTAGGTTTTGTCAAAGACTTTCTCTGCATCTGTAGAGAAGACCATGCAATTTTT
>NW_022196891.1:50813426-50854531 GCF_008632895.1 Mastomys coucha | reverse complement strand
CTTTAAGTAAGTCCATTTATGTGGTCTGTCACATTTCTTGACTTACATATGTTGAACCATCTCTGCATGATGGGGATAAATCCAAGACAGTCATGGTGGGAAATCATTTAGATGTGTCTCCATTTGCAAGTATGTCACAGAGTATTTTTGAGTTTACGTTCATGGGAGATATTAGTGTCATTTTCTTCTTTTGTTGTTTCTTTTACCTGGTTTTGGTATTAGAGTGATAGTAGCTTAATGGAAGGATTTTTTGGAGTGCCTCTTCTGTCACCAACATGACCCGAGCATGAGCTGGACAAGAAAGACACCAATGGGCATGCTAGCTAAAAAGGGGAAAACCCTCAAGGTCTCAACCTTACACAAAGAACTACATGTAACTTCAAATAACTATGTAACTACAAGTAACTAAGGAATGGCAAGAGGGGGAGAAATGGTCTTCCCCAGGGAAGAGCACACCAGTTGGTTATCTAATACCAAAAGGTCAGCACTGAAAACATACACATAAAAGTAACATTCTACAGACTGAGCAGGGTGTATTTATATATTCAGGAGTATTATATTGCTATTCATATTGTCATATATATTGTCATATATATCATATATGCATATGTTCAAATATATATATTATGTATATATACTCATATACAAGTATATGAGTATATATGTATATATGAGTATATATGTCATATATATGAGTATATATATGTGTGTACATATATATATACACATATATACATACTCATGACCTCTTCATTTGTTGATAAATATATCAATTAATCATTAGTTGATATATATTGATATTGATAATTAATATATAGATCAATGAAAAAGAGGACATGAATTTAAGAGCAAGGAGGGGTATATGGAGGGGTTTGAAGGAGGTAAGGGAAGAAGAAAGCAATGTAGACATGATCTCAAAAAACCAAAAACAAAAAAACTTAAGTCAAGCACTGACTATGTGGGGAAATTTGTTCTTCTGATATTGGCAGTGTGGGGCTTTCTAGGAGAGCTGTGTGACTAAATTATCTAAAGGACACTTTAAATTCTATTGTTCCAGAAGCAAATTTCTATCCTTAAGCATAAAAAGTAGTTGTAAAGGACACTGTGTCTCTTATGAAAACAAAGTCCATTCCATTTTCAGCAGAGCCAGGAGATGGCTTTGGGCGTGTGTCTGTCCAGCTCTCAACTTAGAGTTCTTATGCGGGGCATCATTTATATAGTACACAAGATAGAAATAATAGCTTTTCTCTAACATATTCAACAGGTGGAGCTTAGAAATTTTATCCACATAGCTTCTTGAAAGCCTACAAACTGAAAATTCATAAGTAAAATAGTTTCACACAACAAAGTTAGTAATGGGGCAACGACTGATAGCTGGGCGGGATGGGTTGAGTCTCCACCACTAGTCTACTCCTGTGTATTTAATATCTCTCCTTTCCTTCTCAATCAAAGCATAGCTATCTATTAAAGTTCCTGGGAACTGCTGATTCATCTATCACAAGTCACTGACAGAAAATCCAATGTAATGAAATGATTCAAAATTTTTATTGAGTATTCTTCACATGTGGACATTTTGATTGACATATCCAAGTCAGACAACAAAGCTCAATTTTAAAACCTTTCTAAGTTTTAAATTTTAAATTTTAAAGCCATTTTTAAGCTATTACTTGGTTTCTTCCAGAGAACTTTAACTCCTTAAAATGACAGCCACCTATCTGCTTCCAGATGCCTCCTTTTGGAAGGGATCTAAGATAGTATTTAATTCCCATTCCAAAAGCTCCATTTTAGCCACGTTGATGATAGGTGAAAAGAACATGTCACACCAGAAAGGCTGTCCAAATCAAGACAGAGACAACTCCATGCCATACGCCTAGAGTAAATAGAAATATTTCTACCTTACTTTCCTCATTGCCAAAATAAAGATCACAGTGCTTACCTTACAGTACTGTTTTCAAAACAAAATTAAATTTAAAAATATGTAGATATAATGTGTAAATTCTAAAGTACCATACAATTTGTCATCATCACCATCATCATCCATGTACAAAAATGGTCCACTGGTTATTCAGTAAAGATTTATCAAGCATTCCCACAGAGCAAACGTTTTTTTACTAAGCAGTAAAGATACAAAGGCCCTAAAAGAATAGGGCTTTGATTGATGGAGGGCTGGGACACAAAAGGACAAAGTAGAATGAAGCATGCACTGAGGTGATTGTGTGTCAGAGAGCTTAGAGAGAGCACCCCAATAGAACATTGCACCACGGAACATGGGAAGTGAGGGAAGATGAGGGCTCCCGAGTGGACACCAGAAGGAGCTGCTTCAGTTTAGATCCAGCATCAAGAAAACACACCCATGTCATTCTTCTGGGGGTATTCAATGCACTTCACAGTCCTGGATCCAGGGCCAGCTCAGAAGTGTTCAATGCACTTCACAGTCCTGGATCCAGGGCCAGCTCAGAAGTGTTCAGTGCACTTCACAGACCTGGATCCAGGGCCAGCTCAGAAGTGTTCCAATCCTTTCAGACAAGCTTTCTCCACCTCAGCACCACTGATATGTTGTCTGCTTAGTGTGGCATTGTGGGTAGCTGCTTCATGCATCCCTGGAATGTTTGCTGGCATCGCTGGTTCCTCCTTCCTCAATGCCAGTAGTGCTATCCTCCCTCCCCCATCCATGACACTAATAAATGACCCTCAAGTGAGAGCTATTACCTTGAAGTCATGAGACACGGGTACAGATGCTTCCAGAAGGAATGGAATCCATTTAACTAGAACCTAGGCTTATACAACGCCCAGCAAATACTGACACTTCTCTGAAGCCCTTTTGGTATACGTAAGCCTGTTCTGGAATTTCATCCAGAAGAGATGCTATATGAAGCCCCCATGTGAGAGGCAACAATAACATTGTGTCTTTTCTTTTCTTTCTTTCTTTTTTTGAACAGTGCTTTGCACAGATTGTGTGATCCTGGGCAAGTCACTCAGATTCTCTGAGCCTCAGTTCTTTAATGGAGACAATAATTCTGTTCTGTAAGCTCAATGGAAGGATTAAATGAGATAAATATAAAACATACAGCCACGGGAGTCTTGACGCTCATCTCTTTGGGGCAATTAAGACTTAGAATCATGCTGGTGGGCATGACTCAGTGGCTAGAGATACTTGCCACATAAGCCTCACAACACGAATTCAATCCCTGGAACCCATATAAAGGCAGAAAGAGAAAACCAACTCCACAGCTGCATCCCCCTCTCCTCTCCTCTTCTCTCCTCTTCTCTCTCTTGCTGTCTCTCTCTCTCTCTCTCTCTCTCTCTCTCTCTCTCTCTCTCTCTCTCTGTCTCTCTCTCTCTCTCTCTCTCTCTCTCTCACACACACACACACACACACACACACTAATGTTTTTTTTAAACAAAATCTTAACAGAAGGCTCTCCCAGTTCTATCTACTAAAATGGAGTAGTATAGTTTTGTAGTAGACTGCTTTGTGACCGTACAAATGTGTAGAACTTACTGTATCAGAAACTGACACAATGGCTATCTAACCATTGCCCACAAAGCAACCAGACTGCTTAAGAGAGCAGAAATGTACAACTTGCCAAGAACTATACTGATTGAAAAAATGGTCCCATGAACTGGCAAGACTCAGGTCTGCATGACTCCTGGTCCCATGAACTGGCAAGACTCAGGTCTGCATGACCCCTGGTCCCATGAACTGGCAAGACTCAGGTCTGCATGACCCCTGGTCCCACTGCCTCTGGCACACCGAGGCATGGTGGAGCCTGAGGAAAGTGTTTTCTGTATTCCGTTCCCTTTAGTTTCTTGTAGATATAGATTACGAGATCTGGAAATGTCTCCTGAAAATAACGAGAGGGGTCTCCAAGTATCTCCTTCATTCTGAAACGAAACATAAATAGGTCAGCCTAAAGGCCCATGTGCTCTTCCTCCTTCTTAGAGTAAGCCCTGGCAGCTTGCTGGACTTGAGTCTAGCAGGAATAATAAGGACTTTGGAATCTGATGATAAGATGCTTCCTGACTCTTTAATAGGCATGCAACTTAGTCTTTCTGAACTTGTTTGCTCATTCATAAAAATGGTAATAGCACAAGGAGCAGGGAAGATCCTCACAAGGCCCTCCCCTAGATGAGGACACAGGAGGAGTTGGAGGGGAGAGGGAGGGGTGGGAATTACGTAAAGACAGTAGCTAGGTACAAAATTCTGAAAAAATACATGAATTAAACAAAATGGTAATAATGGTAAAATAATACTACAATCCCTTATATATAATCTCTAGTAATAAAAAAGAAAACATTCTGAACTGCAAAGTGGTGTGTGCGTGTGTGTGTGTGTGTGTGTGTGTGTGAGTGTGTGGAGGGATAGGGGTATGAGTATGTATGTGAGTGTGCATGAGTGTGTGTGTGAATATGTATGAGTGTGTGTGTGAGTGTGCGTGAGTATGTGGAGGGATAGGGGTGTGAGTATGTATGTGAGTGTGTGTGAGTGTGTGTGAGTGTGTGGAGGGATGGGGTGTGAGTATATATGTGAGTGTGTGTGTGAATGTGTATGAGTGTGTGTGAGTGTGTGTGAGTGAGTGTGTGTGTGGAGGGATGGAAGTGTGAGTGTGTAAATGAGTATGTATGTGATAGTTGTGTGTGTATGAGTGTGTGTGTGAGTGTGTGTGTGTGTGTTTGGAGAGATGGGAGTATGAGTGTATATATGAGTGTGTGTGTATGAGTGTGTGTGTGAGTGTGTGTGTGTGTGTGTTTGGAGAGATGGTAGTATGAGTGTATATATGAGTGTAAGTGTGTGTATGTGAGTGTGTGTGTATGGAAGGATGTGAGTGTGAGTATATATATGAGGGTGTGTGGGTGGGTGTATAAGAGTGTGTGTGAGTGTGAGTGTGTATATGAGTATGTGTGTGTGTGTGTGTGTGTGTGTGTTTGCAGCTAACGTTTCTTGACAGCATAGGTGATTTAATTAATGTAGGGCTATATCCAACCTTTGTAAGCCCACATTTGCTTTACACAGTGGCCCTGTCTTCTGTGCTTATTCACACAGAAAGTTTCTTCTGTTCAATAGAACTCAGCAAAGCTAAAAAGGAGGCGTGTCTGTAATTGATGATAAAACCAAAAGGGTCTTACTGTGCAGTCTGGCTGGCCTGGAACTTAATGTGCAGACCAGGCTGACCTCTCCCTCTGCCTCCTGATTTCTGGAATTAAAGGCCGCAACTTGCTTTTCTGTATCAAAGCAAGTTTTCTTCTCTCCATACAGACTTAGAAGTGGATTTTCTAATTGTTCTTGGTCCACGAATAACTAACATAGATGAAAGCAACACTTACTCCTTATTTTTTTCCTCATTGATGTGTTCTCCTATATTCCGAATAAACTTCAGTAGATCACCTACAGTATCCTGATAAAGGTTTTGGCGCCTTTTATAGAAACTATTCATTTCATCCATAACATATTTGTTGATCTAAAAAAATAAAACATTAGTCCAAGATATGATGACAACATAAAACAAATCCTGATAGTAGGTTAGTATCAGAAGGCCAAACACAAATCTGATGCCCTCGACTGAGGGACAAAGCAGACAGACAGAAACAAATGAAAGTGCATGGTACACAGAGCATGCTACACAACCCCGTGTGGTACATGGTACACAGAGCATGCTACACAACCCCGTGTGCTTGTGCTGCGTTTGAATGTGTGATTGTAAGTTACTAATTTCACTTTTGTCTGTACTTATCAAGTTTCCAAGAAATTGTGCCGATTAAAAACCTTTGTGGGAGTGTTAACTAGTCTAACCACTATGAAAATCAGTATTGAGGTTCTTCAAAAACCTAAAACTACACCTACCATAAGAACAGCTACAATTCTGCTGAGTATTCACCCAAATGACTCTCAGTAAACATATCACAGGGATATTGAAG
This sequence comes from Mastomys coucha, assembly GCF_008632895.1. Lineage (NCBI taxonomy): Eukaryota > Metazoa > Chordata > Mammalia > Rodentia > Muridae > Mastomys > Mastomys coucha. The sequence continues at coordinate 50,848,615 of NW_022196891.1, read as the reverse complement.
AACTGCTCACAGTAACCAGGACATGGAGCCAACCTAGGTGTCTCTCAATAGTGAAATGGTTAAAGAAAATGTGGTTTGTGCATACGATGGAATCTTTTCAACCATAAAAAGAACAAAGTTATGTCATTTGCATGAGAACTGACAAAAATGGAGATAGTCATAACAAGCAAATTAAGTCACTCTCAGATAACATGAGATTTTGCTTAGATATATAAAACCATGTATATATATTTGAGATGAAAATCAAAAGAAAAACTGTCTCTAGACAACAGGGACTCAGGAAGGGGACTGTGAGTGAAGGTCACTGGGGCAATATGTTCAAGGCATATCACCTATGTGGTGGTTTGAATAGGTTTGCCCTCATAGACTTCTGTGTTTGAGTGCTTGGCCCATAAAGAGTGGCACTGTTAGGAGGTGTGGCCTCATTGGAGGAGGTGTGGATTTTTTAGAGAAAGTTTGTTACTGTGGAGGTAGGGCTTTGAGGTCTTAGATGTTCAAGCTATGCACAGTGTGAAATAAATCCAGTCCCCTTCCGCTGTCTGTGGATCAATATGTAGAACTCTTAGCTCCTTCTACAGCATCATGCCTGCCTGCACACTGCCATGCTTCCCACAATGATGATAATGGACTAAACCTCTGAAACTGTAATCCAGCCGAAATTAATTGTTTTCCTTTATAAGAGTTGCCTTGGTCATAGTGTCTCTTCCCACCAATAAAACCCTAACTAAGACAATATACATGTACAAAAATGTCTTTACTTTCAAGTTTTTCTGTTTCTAAAAATTTAAAGTTTGAGCTAAAGTCTTGTAGGAGTGGTTCTGATGCCAAGGTCCTGTTTCCCAATTGGTTCTTGATCTATCATTAAAGACGTCATGGACTAATTGCTGGGCAGAAAGAATTGGCAGAACTTCTGGGTCCCTACAGGCAAGCAACAGATGCAGGAGAGAGAAGGGGAGTTCGACATGCTTTGAAGAGAGAAAAGCCAAGCAGCCATGTGAGATCTCGGTCAGAGTGGTCACAGGCCACTTCTACATGCAGGTGGTTGGGGCTGTTGAGCAGTGACTAAATGTTACTGAACAACTAAAGTTGAGGGTAGATGGAGAGGTGTGGAGCTAAGAGTATTGATAAGGGTATGCTTCTCCAGGCAGAATATAAGTGGTGCCTAGCAACTGGGCCAAAAAGGCAAGTTGAAATTGAACAACTGTGTGTCTGTGTTCTTCATCTGTGGATCCAATATTCTCTGGGTGGGGGCTGGTAGCTCAGTCTGTTATTGGAGTAAAGGTAGGATAGCAAAAGCTCCACATAACATGTCTCATACACACGCATTTGGCAAAGGGTCCTGGCACATATACTCCATACCAAGAGCTAACAAGACAGTGGCTATCTCTGGCCCCAACAGAACTTGTAGACTAACAGTAAAAATATATATTAAGCCAGCAATTACAAGTGGAGGAGGGTGAAGCAGAGGCCTAAGAGAGAGAAGCTGCTGGTCTCAAAGACCTGAAGATCATGGATTCACCCAGGATGCTTTAACTGTGTTTGTGGGACACCCACCATATACCACACTGCATCATCTTTGCAGATAGCTCAGCCCCACGGGGAGTATGAGTATTCTTTTTTAGGGTGCCCAGACCATGATGCTAGCTTAAATCATAATTAAATTTGAGAAATGTTTATAAATTTACAACATTGAAAGTTTTATAATAAAGACTAGATTAAGATGATGATTTATTTTATAGAGCTCCCCTAAATTTGGAAGAATTTGTCTTGAAGAGGAAATATTTGAAGGGTCATCTTTTCTTCATAACATGTTGTCACAACACAGTGTAAGTTCCTGGAACTGAGGCTGCTCACAGACAGCAGAAGTGTCCAGTCTGTCCTAGGCTATGGCTTCATGGTAGAGAGCCTCTTTGGCTTAGGCTTACTTAATCAGTTGTTATCACAATAGGACTTTTGACCAGACTTCAAGGAGTGGGTAATGGGCTGGATCAAGGTCATCCTAAAGCAGAACTTGAATGACAGTGTTTTCGGGGCCCTGAACTCTGAAGAAAGGAGCAAAGACCCAAAAGAGTCAAGAGGGCTCATTGGAGGAAAGAAAATTACTCCATTCACTTCCTGGTAGCAACAGTCTGGTATATAAAATAAGTTAGAAATGGCAGCATGTACTGTTAGACACACTCTTGTTCCTAGACCACAGGAGGGAAGTGTTCCTACCTTAGATGTCCACTGATCAAAGCTTCGGGAAGGCTCGAGTAGCTGAGGCTGCAGCAGTTTGAGAAGCTCACTTTTACTCTTTCGTACTTTGATGTCAGATTCATTTCCTACTTTCCGAAGTGTTCCAAAGCGACTGAGAATGATAGAATTATCATGGTCATTCTATATTTTCCAAAAAGGAGAAAAGTGATATGCTTTGATTTTTAATAAAATTTCTACATACTGGAAGAGGCCTCCCTGTTACTGTCCACTTATTCTTTAGTAATTAAAACCAGAAACCCAGGGGCTGGAGCAATGGCTCAGCAGTTAAGAGCACTAACTGCTCTTCCAGAGGTCCTGAGTTCAATTCCCAGCAAGCACATGGTGGCTCACAGCCATCTGTAATGGGATCTGATGCCCTCTTCTGGTGTGGTGTGTCCGAAGACAGTGGCAGTGTATTCATATAAAATAAATAAATAAATATTTTTTAAAAAAACACACACACAGAAACCTACAGGTCATCACCTCTCCCAAGGACAAACCTTCAATGATGCTGAGGTGAGAGAAAAGCCTATGCCTGCTGATTCCCAGCCCTGACAGTAGCCCACATCACTTCTTCCTCTCCATAGAAAAGCCTGCAGCACAGTGGTTCTCAACCTGTGGGCTGCAACCCCTCTGGGGTCGAAAGACCCTTTCACTGGGATCACATATCAGATATCCTGCATATCAGATATTTACATTACAGTTCATAACAGTAGCAAATTTACAGTTATGAAGTAGCAAGGAAATAATTTTATGGCTGGGGGAGGGGTCACCACACCATGAAGAACTACATTAAAGAGTCACAGCACTAGGAAGGGTTGAGAACCGCTGCTTTAACACACATCCAACTTCTACTTACTTCTCCCAAGTCCAAAAGAAAGGATGGGCAAGTAGGTCCATCAGACAGTTCTTTACATCAGACAGTTTTTCCCCAGGAGAAAACAGGCAATGAATGAGGTCCTTAGTCTCCTCGTCTGGAGACGCTGTAAGCAACTCTTCATCACTCTGAGCCTTTAGTGTCTCAAAGGGGATCTCACCTCTCTTTACCACATAGAGAACCAGCCGTCCAAGATCCTGCACAGAAGCCATAAACTGAGCCAATGGGTAACCTTGAATGATTTGAGAGTTAATATCTCGATTGTCAACTTCATTGGACAGAGGTCTGCTCCATCAAGCCCTCACTTCCAGCCTGAGCTGAAACCTCTGAGTCCATAATCTAAACAAACCCTTCCTTATTTAACTTCTCAGAGCGACGCAAAAGTAGTCAGTACAGTGTGGAAGTGGAAGATGGGATATTTCAAGGAACCTGTGGGCTGTATTTCTGTGGTCCCATGGTGTCATGGTTAACACCCTGAACTCCAAATCTACAGGATTCTGGGGGAGAAAGGCTAAACTCTGTGCACAAAGAGTTTAAGGCAACATGTGGCCCACACAGCTTAGGTTCCTTAAAGATAATCCTGGTCCAGAGTTGATGGGATAGACTTGTTGGCAGCAGAAGATTCTACCTAGGTCTTGAATGTTCTGACAGAATATCAGTAAGTCGAGAAAGGGAGGAAGTTTTAAACAAAGGGGACAGCCTTGAGAACAGCTAGGAACTGGATCCAGCACTATGTGAGGCAGCAGATAATGGAGTCATACCCAGTCAGGTACAACACAGCTCTAGCCGAGGGAACTAGGCTTCAGGAGGGCAGAGAAATAGGCACAAGAGACAGCTACACTAGATACCAAGGGGGAAGAAGTGAAATTAGAAGCCACCAAACCCAGAACCAAAGCTATTGGCCATTGGTTACTATCCAGGATAAGATTGCCCAGCTGTTCCTGAACAAGCCTGGAAGCTCCCCTACACAGAACCTAGCTCTGTGTCCTCTCAGGAGCATGTTATGGTCTTTACACTTCTGCTGAGCCCTGTCTCCTCCAAGCCTGAAGGCTGACCTCACCTCTCCCAGGAATTGTCTGGTTCCTGGGTCTCTGGATTTTCTTTGGTGCTCAGTGGGTGAGTTTGAATAGAGTTGGGAGGAAATCTCACTTGCTTTTTCCTTAGGCAGAAAACTGTTTGAAGAAGGAACCTTTCAGATGTTCAGATATGCCTCCCAGAAGTCCTGGAAGAGGCGTCTCCTCTGTTAGTTACTTACCTAGCTAGTGGAGGGAGAAGGAAAAAGTTAGAGATAAAGAAAGGGGCCACAATGAAAGGTGACTCCATGCCGGCTATTATACCCAGTTATTATCCCTATTCCTCTGCCCCATGAAAGTTCTCCTGTAGGAGAAACACATGGAAATGCCACTGCATGCAAGGGAGAGAGGACAGCAAACAAGATGGAGGAAGCCTTGGGAAGTCTTTTCTTCTGAGTTAAAATAAGTTCTCTGCCTGGCCATGGGAAGTGAGGTAATGAACAAACAAGGAAGCAGAGAACAGGGAAGGTTAACTCGAGCACAGAAATTACCTCCAAGTCTCTCTCGACCACCTGTGACTCGAGCACAGAAATTACCTCCAAGTCTCTCTCGACCACCTGTGACTCGAGCAAAGAAATTACCTCCAAGTCTCTCTCGACTGCCTGTGACTCTTCCTTCCATTGGATGCTCTGATCAAAATCAGCCAGCCGAACAGCTTTCTTGGAATCTAAGGGACAGTTTCAGAGGTGCATTAAAAAATATGGAGGGATAATCAAATCACATAAATAAATATGTAACATGTTATACAACCTATCCTCTCTGAAGAGCAATAATAATGCACTTTGCTCCTATACAGCCTCGTTTGATCTATTGGACATCTGTCGAGAGCAGGGCATACATTCTGTTTTTTATAGGGCAGACAGTAAGAAAAGATGAGGGTGAAGTTAACCAGATATCCACTCCCACAGCTCCCAGGGCACAGCACTATAAAGGGGCTGGTGGCCATAGTTCAGGTTGTATCCTATGGCTCACTAACAAAGTTCTGAGTTTAATGATGACTTGGCCTTGACTTCCATTCAGTTAATCCCACAGGCCCCAAGCTACTCTGATACTTTAAGCTACCATCATAGGTCAGAGATGTGCTGGTTCAGAGCCACTCTTCAGCTCCCTTCAGGACCTCCTTCCTTCTTAAAGGGGCTACTGAGTCCCCAGAAAGATGAATGAGGGCATGATAGAAGCTGAGAATGAGAGCTAAAGGTGTCAAGTCATGAATTCCGCCTATGAGAGAAGAGCCCTGCTAATCTCCATGGCTACCAGAAATAAATCTGCACTCATTACAAATCTCTTAGACTGTGATGTTCTATCACAGCCCCACATACAAGACTGTCATAGGGCCTCACCTATTAAGATGTTTTGTGGTTGCAGGTCCTGATGGGCGTATCCATGCAAGTGTAGTTTTTGAACACCCTTAAATATAGACGATAGAATGCTGTGGGCAAACTTATCTTCCCCATTCTCCACAGGTTCTTCTCTGGGTTCATTCAGGAACTCTTCCAGTGTCCACTCACACAGGGACACACACACATATAAACAGCCCTTGTGGTCTTCACTTCCATAGAGAGCCACTAAGTTACTGTGGTCGCGGCAGTTCCGCAAACAAGAGACTTCCTTATATCCCCGGGTGCTATTCTCATGGAAGACCTTGACAGCCACCTCTTGATTGTCATAGATCCCTAGGTAGACGGCCCCTTCGGAAGTGCCAGCTATTTTATAGTCAATGTGCAGGAAGATCTTGAGTTTGCCAATCATGGGTCGAGTCATACTGTGGAGTCTTTTCAAGGCTTCCCCCCAACGTGAACTATGAGGCAACCAGTCTCCAGCAGGAGGGTTGGTGTTACGTTTAGCTTCATAAAAGAGAAGAAGGTCTACAAGGCAATGGTCATAATTCCTCTTCGCTATCCCAATAAGATCGCCACACTTGATATCGGCTCCCTTTTCAAGAAGCAACTGGGCAATTTCTTTCAGTTTGAGTTCAACAGCAATTAGCAGAGCTGTCTTGCCATCGCTATCCCTGTCATCCATGTTTATGCCCTCCTGACTCAGGAGCATCTGCACCAAACGAGTGTGCTTCCTCTCCACTGCTGAGATCAGGGGTGTCTTCCCTCTTTCTCCTCTCACGTTCACATCAGACCCCTGTTGAATCAAAATTGAGGTAATCTCCTCTACATGTTTACAATCATGGTTCAGCAGAGTACGGATCAAGGCATTTCTGCCCATGTTGTCCCGAGCATCGACTTCTGCCTTCATTTCGTTGAGGAGAATTCTCAGGACTTCCAGGTGCCCATGCTCAGCAGCGCTCATGAGAGCTGTGGCGCCTCCTTTCTTCAATCGCATTTTGTCTTTCGTTGTCTGCCGTCTCAAATTCACGTTGGCTCCCTTATCAAAAAGGAATCTTAAAGCTTCAACCTTACCATACTCAGCAGCTTCCATGAAAGCCGTAAATCCATTCTCATCACACTCATTGATGTCTGCACTATGAGAGAGGAGAATCTCGAGCAGGCTCACATCTCCACGGATCCCAGCAATGATGAAGGGGGTGGCCCCATTATTCTTCCTCCGTTGAGGGTCAGCACCATGACTAAGCAGGAGTTTCACAATGTCTACCCTGCCAGCATCCACAGCAATATGCAAAGGTGTCCAGCCCCAATAGTTTTCACAGACATTGACATTAGCCCCTTGTTCTAACAATTGCTGGACCCTGACAACATCTCCCTCTTCAACAGCTTTGATCAACAGAGGATCATCTTTGCCAACGGTCCTCTGACCACCCGCGAATGAGGACCCACCCTGAGGTGTGTAATGGTCCGTGGTCTCCATGATAGTCAGTGCCTTTTTCTTGAGAAATGAACACGTGTGTTTCTTTGGGACTCGAAGAGAATCTCGGGGTAGGAATTGGGCTGATATGTTCTGTCTTCTGACATCTCAGCTGTACATGAATAAAGAGGGGAACTTTGTCACTTCAGACAAGAAAAAAAAATCACCTGGCTCAGAACTCAGCTTTACCTGTATAGAGTCTTTCTAAACACATTTACTTGCTTAATTAATAATTTATTAGATGTATAAAATATACAAAATGTAGATTATGAATAGAGGTAAATTTAAACTGAGGAAATTATTGCTCCATGGACTCACACACTCAAAGAGACTACTCCATGCTTAGTATGTGTGTATCCCAACAAGATCCCACACTTGATATCGGCTCCCTCTTCACAAAGCAACTGGATGATCGCCTTCAGTGTGAGTTCAACAGCACTTAGCAGAGCTGTCTTGCCCTTGCTATCTCTGTCATCCATGTTTATACCATACCATGTAATATTTACCACACGTGTATAGATTTCTTTCCAGGCTGGGCTCAGGCTAAGTGACACACTTACCTGCTTATTTCACTCTTCTAATCTTAAATATTTTAATGTTTGAAATGATATTTTAAGAATTAAAACAACCCTGAATGATGTTGTGGGAAATTTAGTTCATTTTAATCTAGTTTTCCTGTTACAGATTTCTTATAATAGACATTCTAAAATTTCATGACTAGTCATGAAAACTAACTCCTTTTTTTCTCCAGTATTCTACAATTGTACTTACCTGTAACTGGCAGCTTCTGGGGGTAGTGGGAGGTGTATGCAAGCTCCTTTAAGAAGAAAAGTGGATTTCTTTGTCTTGGTCCATCTGACTTTCTTTATCCCAGGTGAGGCTTATCACCCCACACTCTCTGCTCTTTCTGTTCGTTCTCTCCGTAACCCTTCCTGTTTTTATTGAAGCCCCATACTCACTGCTCTTTCTGTTCGTTCTCTCCGTAACCCTTCGTGTTATTATTGAAGCAGTGTGGTTGAAAAAAACCGTGAAGTATGAACTCAGCTTTGAGTTTCTGGGCATGTCTTTTGACTGTCATTTCCTGGTTGCACATTCATAAACGGCTGACTCACAATTGTGTTTCCTCAACAGGAGGACAACAGTAAACAGGGCCACTGCAGACAGTGTCTTAGGGAGTGTAGCTAATACTCCCCCCACACCCACTCAGCCATGTCCCCCACAAGGAGTGTCACTTAGCCCAGGAGTCTCACTCAGCTCCAGGTTTACCAGTTCATTCATCAGGCATCCCTTGTTAACCTGCACATCTGATTAGCTGTACCCGCTACAACGTGTACAAAACCCCCTTCTTTGAGATCTACATCTGCAGTACTTTCTGAATACCAAGCACGGAAGTTGTTGTCCAAAGCATTTGCATAATGGGCCCTAACCGCCTCTGGCTGCGAGGTGGGTTGGTGTAACGTAAGGGAGCAAAGGAGGAAAGAAAATCAGGGGATGCTGGGAGGAAAAAGCTCAGTCCAGAATGGAACCCTGCTGCTGGGGAGCCTGCGTTCACTTTCATTTTCTCCTTCTTTGTTCCAGAGCTGCCCCAGAATCAGAGGACCTAAATAAACAGCGTGTGCGCCGTGACAGCACCTTAGGCAGAAGTGCTCGTGACCACAGGGCAGCTGTCCAGTTGCCATCAGTTCCAGCTCCCCAATCCTCCAGACCTCTTCATCCCCGCCCCCACCCAGCCCAAGAGATTAGGCAAGGAGCCACTCCTCAGCCAGCTCTCCCTAGCCTACCTTCCCCTCCTCTTCTCAGCAGCAGTTTGGCAGCAACAACCCTGAAAGAAAACACTTCCTTATGGGGAGTCGCTGAACTATCAGGGCGGAGCCAAGAAAGGAGTGGAAAAAAAAAAAAGGAAGAACAGATGGCATGGGTGCAGGGTCAGTCAGGGCACAGCCTGAGCAATCTGCACCCCGTGGAGGAAGATAAGGGCTATCCCCTGACCTCGGAGGACAGATATGATAGGCATCAGTGCTCTCTCCTTTCAGGTTATAGGAACCAATCACTGTGTCTTCACCCATCACTCTGTGTCTTCTCTGTTATCACAAGTCTCCTGTGTGCTTGGAAGGAAACAAGGAAAGGGGCACATAATCCACTATGTAGTCATCTTGTCTTAGTTAGGGTTTTACTGCTGTGAACAGACACCATAACCAAGACAACTCTTATAAGGACAACATTTAATTGGGGCTGGCTTACAAGTTCAGAGGTTCAGTCCATTATCATCAAGGTGAGAGCATGGCAGTGTCCAGGCAGGCATGGTGCAGGCAGAACTGAGAGTTCTACATCTTTATCTACAGGCTGCTAGGGAAAGATTGGCTCTCAGGCAGCTAGAATGAGGGTCTTAAAGCCCATGCCCACAGTGACACATCTAGTGCCTCACCTCCTAATAGTACTACTCCATGGGCTAAGCATATTCAAACCATCACACAGCTAATACATGGCAGGCAGAGTCTGTTGCCAGTGGGATACAGCAGCTTACTACACAAACCCAAAGCTCTGTGGGGAGATTGCTCCTTGGTGTGTGTGTGTGTGTGTGTGTGTGTGTGTGTGTGTGTGTGTGTGTCTGTTTGGCTGCCAGCTCTCTGCTTCTGCCTGTACATTCTTCCAGAGCTCAAACTCAGGTTACCAGGCTTGTCTGGTAAGCACCTTTACCTGCTGTGTCTCTATCTAGCTCCATAAGTATATTTAAAGGAAAAAGTGTATAGTAAGATTTCCAGGTAAGAAGTAGTGCCTGGCAGTCCTGATTCCTATGGGCTTCATGGGTACTGTCTTCCAGTATCTAGATACATCCCACTGTTTCTGATCTGTCTTCGTGTGTGCTATTTTGTTCTGAGAACTTCACAAGTAAAAACCCTGGGAAGCAAATCTTGTGATAGCTACTGTTTTTTACCCCCACTTTACAGCTAGAGAACCCAGGGAATAAAGTGGGTAAGTAGCTTGTTGTGCTTTGGAAACTGGGCTACATCACAGAGAAGGACACGCCCACCCTCCTTATCATTGAAGCCAGACAGGGAACCAAATCAACTGCATTATGTGCTGTGTCTTATGATGAAAACCCCACAGGGAAGAATAAAGTAAACATGGATGGGGGAACTCGGGGGAGGGTGGGGATAGAGTACTGGAATGAGAGTCCCTGAGACACAGGCAGTCAGTAAAGTGTCCACCCTGTGAGCACGGGGCCTGAATTCAATCTTAGAACCCACACTAAAAAGAAAGGAGACTCAGAGGCACGATCCCCAGCACCTAGGTAATAAAGATAGGTCATGATGGTGAGTCATGATCCCACGGCTGGGGGGTCAGAGAACAGAACAACCTCGGGACTTTCAACCAGTCAACCCGGTCTGCTTGGTAGGTTCTAAACCAATGAGTGCCTAAAGAAATGAGACTTGAGGTACACACACACACACACACACACACACACACACACACACACAGTTAAGTACCAGAATGGAGACTTTCCATAGGATGGTAGGTTCCGTAGTCTTTGTTCAGAAGATGACATTAGAGTGAAGTCTGGGGGAGGGCTCAGAAACACACTGCCTCAGTCGAGGCTGCGGGTACAAAGGACTCAAGGCCAGAACGGTCCTAGTGTAATCAAGGAACATCTTACAGACCAGCGAGAAATGAATGAATGGGAAGTAGGGGTGCAAGGCATGTCGGACCTTAGGGACCCTGGTAAGGACTTTGGATTCCGTTCTGAGCAAGATGGCCTCCAAAGCTGGGAAGTGGGGAGATGTTAAACTCTTTTTGGTCTTGGAGTGCCTCTTTCCTCAAGTAATAAACCACAACCAAAGTTAAGTCATAACTATGGAAAGCTCATGAGCGTGCACTTGTAACAGAGAGCTGAGTCTCAGACTCAGGTGGCTGACCAACAGGCAAGCAAGCACGCCGTCACTGTGCTTCATTTCCATTTGTTTATATGTAGACACCAGTCCCAGTTTCCTCTGTTGCTGTGGCAAGTCATTGATTAAAAGCAAGTTGGAGAGAAAGGGCTTATTTGGTTTGCAAGGTCTATACTGCAGCATCAAGGAAAAGCCAGAGCAGAAGTCAAGGCAGGAACTGAAGCAGAGACCATGAGGATGGTGTTTACTGACTTTCCTCATGGCCTGTTCAGCTTGTTTTCTTTCTATAACGTAGGACCACCTGCTCAGAGGTGACACCACCCACATTAATCATTAATCAAGAAAATGCCCCCCCCCCAGACGAACATACTTACAGGCTGAGCAGGTGGGCACAATACCCCGGTTAAGGGTCCCTCTTCCAGGTGACATCTAGTTCACAAAAACTAACCAGCTGTCTGACCATGGCTCTGAGCTGGCACTCAAAAGCCGTTCTGGTTTTGACAGCCACCTAAGCCACAAATCACTTATGAGTCAGCTGAGGCTTGCTAAATGGAGTGCCTAAAGTGTTCCCTTTAACGGAGACTGTTAGAATTAGGCAGCCAGTGTCAGCCCAGAGCATGTGATGTTCGCCCTGAGCAGATGAAGTGTCAAAGACTCCTAGAGAACACTGGCTCTCCGCCCCACCCAGAGCAGCTTGTGGGGAAGCCCAGGAAGCTTGCCTGTCATAAACAGCGTCGGAAGTTGCTACGAATAGGAAGAACTCCGCCCAGAAACCACTGAGCCTTGATTACATACATGATCCTGACAGGCTTGGACTATTCGGATGATCTAAGGTGCAAGGAAACAAAGATCCATGTGCAACTGGATGCTGGAAGCAAGAGAAATTCCATGACGGCCACTTTCACTATTGTTTTCTAGGAACCAGACAGAACAAAGGAGAGCTAGACTGTCGCAGAAAGCAGCAGTCACTCAGGTTAGCCAGCAGAGGGCGATATTCAGCTACTTTTGGCTGCTTTTGATCCTTATTACCAGTTTCCTTGTTTCTGTCTTGTTCCCCCACAGTGGTCATGGGATGGCTATTCTAATTGCTGCAGACATCTGTGGGACTACTTGTGTCTGGGAGAAGTAATTCTTACAGCCGCTGAGCAGAGCTGCCACGGTCGTTTTGCTCACATGTATGTGTGTTCTCTCATATTTAGAGTTGAGCCACAGTTGATATGTTGGAGAATAAGTTCCACTTACAAAAGAAGCCAGCTAGTCTGAATGGGTCATTTTGAAAAGCTAAGTATCATTTGCCACATTCTGAAAACTTCCCCCCAAAGAAGAGCTTTAAACAACCCAGACCAGATCCTGGAGTAGCTGCACATTTAAGCGATTTGTAAGAGGTAAGGCTGGCCCATTGGTCTGTTACTTTTTATTTATTTATTTTTGTGATTTCCAAACCCCAATTCTAAAAAAACTATTTGAGTCCACTTACAATAGAAAATGTGCATATAATAAAATCCTAAACTATAAACACAAGAGTAAGAGACCCAGTGAATAACAAACAGGAAGGCAGCCACCAGATTCCACTAGAAAACTCAACTCCAGATCAAGGCCAGGGAAGGAAGTACAAGTCCTCTTTGTGAGGAAAACCTAGTAATTCTTTAGCTGTCACATCATGTGAGCATGGGAGGAGGGGCAGCTGGCACCAGCTGCCCACTTTGTGGAGGGACAAGTGCTGGGACAGGTACACATGGAGGAGGATCGGTGTGGCAGGAGAGTCTAAGACAGGAACCATGACTTCCCTTGGACCATCTTGAACCAAAAGACATAGTCCAAGAGAAAGATCTCTTCCGGCAGAAGAGATCAGGCCATTGACAGATCCCAGCCCCCAGGTGGGGTTTAAACTTTGAAGAAGGAATAATTTATCAAGAGTACACAACAGGCTCAGGAGTGAGTGGGAAACCTGGACTGGATACACAAAGAGGAAACACACAGCCAATGCAAATGTAAGGATATTTCCCCTCTTCCTCCTGAACCACTCCCCACACTCAGAATGTTAGAACTGCAGTATCCTCAATCCTTCGTTTGACCAAAAGGAACATCAGACTGCAAGGCTTGACTTCAAGCTCACCTCTAGACACGCACTTAGCCTATCAAAAACCTTCTGGGATCTTGGGTAGAAGCCAATGCAGTGACACTGAATCAATAGAATGTTGATCTTTTGCTATCTGCAATGTGCGAATGCTCCAGGCTGGCTTGCTATGCAGCACCAGCTGACTGGTACCTCTTTACCTTTGAGAGATTCACTTAAACTTTCTGGCATCTATGTCTTTGATGTCATAGGATTCTTGCAAGGATTACAGGAATTAACATATGTAGAGTATTTAGAGCAGTGTCTGCCACAGACAAGTATTTGTTGTTTTTGAGCATGTCACCAAGCCGTCTGTCAACACTTTCCACATGTTTTCCATCATCACAAAAGCCCTCTGAAGCCAATATTATTTATAGTCAAATAATACAAAGCAAGAGTCTGAGAAATTGAGAAATATACTGATTAGCAAGCCGCAGACACGAGATTAAAGTCAGTTGTGTGGCTCTAAACATTGTCCCATGGTTTCTGGGAGCTGTCCTGTGGATGGCTAAAAGGAGAACTCTCCCTTAAATGGGCACTTGATGTAAAAAACAACAACAACAAATTTTAAAAATCCACACATTCTTGCTTTACTTGAAGTCTAAGTCAGTGTCTGATTGTGCCAGTTAGTCTCAGTTGTCACCTGAGTGGATAGGATATTAGCAAAGAGCAAAGGCTCTGGGTAGGTCTCTGAGAGTGTTTAACGGAAGGGTGAAGCCCCTCCCTTTAAGTGTGCAGCATCTTCCAACTGCTGCCAAGACGTGAAGGGGAAAGGCTGCAAGCTTTGCCTGCCTGCCTTTGCTCCCTGCAGGTGAGTGCATCTACTCTGTAATATAACAACTAAGCCCCTTGCATCTCTCACCCTTAGGATCAACTACTTAACTTAGAATCAGATACTTAACTTCAGGCTTCTCTTTCTTCTCTTGGGCCAATTTCAAGCACTCCAGCTGCCTTGAATTTACACCTCATAGATCCTTGAACAGTCTCTTTACCTAAGACCTTTCAGGTTGGAAGGTACGTTTTAGCCCTAAAAGAACTAAGGAAATCTTGCCTTAACTCCTATAGACACTGACTATGTTAGGAACTGTGTTAAGAATTCCAATTTGATCAAAATTTTGTATGTTCACCAAAATGAATTAATAAAGCAAACAAATTCTAGCCGTTATATAGAATTCCACGGGAAAAGCAAAGCTTTTGAAACCAATGGAAGTTTGGGCTGGAGAAGGCAGCTCCGCTATTGAGAATACATCTGTTCTAGAGGATCCAAGTTCGGTTCCCAGAACCCACATTGAGCAGCTCACGTCCACTTTTCATCCCAGCTTCAGGCACCTGCATTCATGGATGGGCACAAAGCCACACACCTGCACACATAATTATACATAGATAAATATTCTATAGAAGTCCGACAAGCCTAAGACAATATATAGTTATAGCCACAGGAGGGCAGCAGAGCGCAAGGGATCGGCTGGCCTTCCTCAACCCTGGAAAGCACTGACCTAGGTTTGTTTAATGGCTGTTGAGTTCTTCGTGACATACTGGCTTAACTGATGCACCCCCCCCCCCCAGTCTTACATATTCTCATCTGGAGTTCTGGGATATTCCAAACGACAGATAAAATATATAGAAAATTGGGGACAAGAACATGCATTACACAGGAGTCCTTAGTTTGTCTGGCAAAAGGAGGTGATGACCCTTGTTGCATTAAGGAATTATCATGCTTTTATTTGTGCAAACATCTACAGCAGTGGGAAAATAGGGACCCAGGGCCTCATGGCTAGCGAAATGGCTCAGCAGGTAAAGGTGCCAAGGCTGACCACCTGAGTTCAACCCCCAAAACCCAAAAGGTAGAAGCTTAGACAATTTACTCCTGTAAATTGTCCTCTGACCTCCACGTGCTTGGCATGGGATGCATTCGTGCAGAGCCAACATGCACACCTCAGTGTTTCTTTGTACCTGGGCACTCCTGCCTCCCTTCCCTCCCTGGTGCTGGTCCTCTTTGCCCATCTCACACACACAAATGCCCCACATTGTAACAGCTCAGATGGCCTCCAGCATCAGCTGCACCATGCATGCTCTCTCCCCTTCAGGAGCCTGTGGAGCCATTGTCTGGATGGTATGAGTTCAAAGCCTGCCTGTTTGTTCCCATATTCTTGCCTAAGCCCTCAGGATCAGAACCCCTCCTGCTATTACCTGAGAACCCTGGATCTAGGTGTAGGGTATAATTCTAAGAGGTCTCTACAACCAAGTACTTGAACTCTGATCACACTGGGGACTTAGAGAAGAACCCAATAGCATGTCAGACCTGTGTGTCAGCCTGTCAGACCTGTGTGTCAGCGTGTAAGATCTGTGTAGAAGCAGGTATCTGTGACACCGCATAATTTTTTTTTTCTTTTGAATCAAGATCTCACTATGTAATCTAGGTTATTCCGAAACTCACAATCCTTCTGCCTCACTCCTAAAAGCTGGGACTGCAGGCTGACTGTATGCCTGGGCAAGGCTCTTTTCAGGTAGTGAAATCTCAAAGAGCAGGAGGAGACACCCTGCTCCTTTCAGACTACCCTGCAAAGCCTTTCAAACCCAGCTCAACCCTTTCATGCCTTCAGTCACCCACCCCATCCTGTACCCCCACCCCACAGAATTGCCAGAGCTCTGTGACATCACAGGTTCTTCATACTCCCCCAGATCCTCGTATCATCCTTATATCCTCATATGGTCCTTGGAAATAGGATATTATTTTTGAGTTTTATTTCACTTTTTTTTACAAGAATATAACATGCTCAAACAGAAAAACAGGGATCACATACACCACTGATAAAGGAACCCAGCTCCCTTTGTTAACAATAAATAAATATTAACACAGTGGGGTGTCCCCTCCCCACCCCCCAGCCCTCAGTGGTTCCCAAGGCTTGCAGAGGTAGAGTCTGGTAGGGAGGAGGCGCATCAGACAGCAGCTCCAGCTAAGTTTCTTCAGTACAGGCAAACAAATCACAATAAATAACAATAGGAGTTGAGACAATCAGCACAACACAACAGAACAATATATTATACTTAAAAGAACTTTCTCCCAGAAAAGCCTCAAGTGCAGAGAGAACAATGTTGGCAGCCTAGGTCCCCACAGCCTTCTTGGTCTCTGGTGCTGGAAGTCCCAACTTGGAATGTTTGTTCGGTAAGACTCAGAGGTGATAGGCAGACAGCCCCAACCTTCCAGGCACCCCTCCTCCCATCTGTAATACTCTCTCGGCTGTGCTTTCTAACTTCTGTTCCAGAGCTTTCTTGGTCCCTGATAGACTTCTCCCCCAACTACAGTGGGCATCTCATGTCAACAGCAAAGAAGCACAAGGCCCCCTTCCACCAGAGGTGGCACAGGGAGCATCCTTTCCCCATTTTCATACCCACAAAGAGAACTGATTTTGGCTTCAGCTAGTCTTTTGGGCTCCTCCTATGGATGGATTTTTCAGTGACTCCTCTCTCTTGTTCAGTGACTGGACATCAGTGCTTGAAGCCTCCTTCCTCCCACCTCCCTCCTTAGCCCCCATCTTCCAAGGAGCACAGGGCCCATTAAGACTTCTCAGTTAGCCCTGTTCACAAGCAGACCCTGCTGCAAATGTGAGATCAGGGGGCCACCTACAGAAGGCCACCAAGAGCACCCAGCCTAGGGTCACAGGAGCAAAATGGCTTCTTTCGCAGGGCTCATTATTGACCCAGAAAGGGGCTCACAGGTCAGTGTTTGAGGTATAGAAATCTCATCTGGGGCAAGAATCATATTGACTCATTGACCTCCACGAGACTGCAAGGATGAGCACAGGAATGCTAAGAAGCCTAAGCTAGGGGCCCTGGGTGTTCCTGGGAAGGCAAGGGCAAGAGATGAAGGTTCCACACACAGTCCAAGAATGAGGAAGTCAGGACGGGGACAAAGCCAACCGTCTGGCACGTAAATAGCTGCTCTCTGGCTCCTGTTCTGAAGGTTCCCAACCGCCCCCCACCCCCAGCATGCCTTTGTGTGTGCCCTGGTAGAAAGAACATAAGTTCTGGGCCGCCTTTCCCCAGAGCACCCTACACAGGCTTGTTGTCAGCCCTCAGCCACGGGTCGTGGAATTGGGGAGTCTCTCCTACACTGGGCCCCCACAGTGTCTGGAAGAGAGGGAGCCCTTTGCACTCAAGCTGTGAGGATGTCCGTCTGTCCCTCCACTATCCTCTTGCACTTGCTGCGCAGGACCTGCCTCCCACACAGGGCAGCTGCTTCAGGGATGGGCAACTCCACCTCTCTTCCCGCTGGGCTTCTTGGTTGCTGTGGAGGCTCAAGTGTGTGAAGGCTCAGCTGGGCTGCTGCTGGGTGCAGAGGTAGCGGTGGCTGAGGCTTGAGCAGCCAGGTCGCGGTAAGCGGGTGACTTGAGGAAGCGTGGATAGGAGTCCTTCTCCATCAATGTGCGAGTCTTTGCCTGAGCCACATCGAAGCAACTGGTAGTGGCAGCCTGTAGGTTTGTCTTAGTCAGTTCTCGGGTCTCATGATCTATGTTCACCTGTGGGAAGCAGGGTAACCACAAAGGTGAGTGATGTGGAGTGGGGTAGCCAGGCGGGACGGGGCGGAGGAGGGCAAGGAGTTTGGTGAACAATCGAGTCATTAAATAAAGGCATCTCCCTTCATATATATGTATATACACACACATATATATATATATACACATACATGTCTGTCTGTCTGTCCTCACATATATACACATACACAATAGACATATATAATCTCTATGTATATGTGCCTGCATAAATGTGTGCACCGTGTATGTAGGAGCTTCTAGAGGCCTGAAGGTGTTGGGTTCCCCAGAACTAGAGCGCTGGTGACGAAATATAGGAGTTCTGGACATATAGTGTGTGGTGTGACCTATGTCCTCTATAAGAGCAGCAAGTGCTCTTAACCACTGAGCCATCTCTCCAGCCCCACCTTTTCAGCTCTGGGACAGTTCCCACATCAGACTCGAGTTGGTCCTCTGCTCTCTCAAGATTAACATGAGGCTTCTCATGCAAAGCCAGAAGCATAGCACTTCTCTGCGGGTTCCAGTCACCACCTCTGCTCTGAGTTTGTGCAATAATTCGGCTCTTGCCTCCCCTCACTCCCGCTGTCTGTCTGTCTGTGCTCACAGCTGCTACACCGAGCCCACTCGGTCTGGAAACACCTTAGTTTCCTCTCCATGTCATTCAAAAGAAAAGCTAGAATGACTGCATCTGGCCACCAGCCGTGTGTATGATCTCATCTGTCCCCCTGGTCCCTGTGGCAGGATGTCCTTCCCTCTCCCGATCTTTACAATGCTCGGCCTTGTGAGTTCTTTCACCTGCTCCCTAACTCCCACCGTGTACTTTGTTCACATCCCTGGCTGATACTGAATTGGTTCCTGACATCTTCTCCCATTAGAAAGTTTTCACCGCTACATCCTCTAAGGTAATAAAACTTCCGTGCCTGTTAGGCAATGCTTACTAAATCGTTACAGAGTAACGTGAAATAAACAGAAGCAGCCAGAGAACAAGATACAAACACACAGCATTGCTCAGGTGTGTCCACCAGGGGCACCACTGCTACGGTGAATACCTTCCAGAAGGGAAGGCAGAATTGCAAACAAAAAACCAACAAAAAAAAGTTCCCAGAGGACAGATGCAGGTCAGAGTCAGGTTACCCAAATTCTTTTGTTCTTCCAGTTCATGTGCTGAGGTCTTAAAAAACATAACTAATTTACAAAACGTGGGTATGGAGAGAAGACAAAAAAAAAAATCTTGCTGCCCTGTGCTATATACCATCTTGTGTCACCAAGTTTAGTGTCCAACCACTGATCCCCTACCCTTCTCTAACCATGAAGACTGCTGCATTGCAAACCTAACTCTTCCCTCACTGACCCCAGTTCTCAGGTGGGAAGAAGCAGACAGGGTCTGGAGGAGTCACGGCCAGTGCCAAGGGCCAGAACACTGACCTCTTTAGGGGCTTCACTGCGAATGTACTCATCAAAGATGTGGTGAGCCCTGGACGCCAGTTTGGTGGCTGATCGGATCTTCTTGAACTCCTCGCAGGCCAGCCAGAACTCCAGGTTTTCCTCACTGAACTCTGTCTTTAGGAAGGCGTGGAAGGCAGCTACCCCATCTGTGGTAAGAGGAGAAAGGAGACAGGTCAGAGACTAGGGGACAGCCGGGAAGAAAAGACGAAAAGACAGCAATTGGCGTTAATGGCTCTATTTTTAGAATGTAATTTTCCTGAACAAGGCTCTGCCTTTGTGTTCCGAACAGAGGCTGGCACACTGGAGGACTGGGGTTATTATTACTACTACTATTATTTTGCCCCGTGTTTTTTCAGCCTGGCTGGGACAAGCTCCAAGCACATGAGCACACACGTGCCTTTCATAAGACAGACAACAGGGTCCTACTTACTTTTACTGTTCAGCAGTAAGTCGAAAGACTCTCTCCATCCCAATACATCTTCTGAGAAGCTTCTGTCAGGGGGAGAAGAGGGAGGAGCAGAGATTTTTAAATTATTTTTTTTAAAAATCAACAAACAAAAAACCATAGCACACATCCTAGGCTTAAGTCAATGACTGTCAAAACTAACCCTTCAGACTCCCGTGAAGCAAGCAGTGAGTTATATAAGGGGCACTGGGCATCCAGCAAGCCTTGCCACGAATCCTTTAGTCCTCAGCCAGTATCCCTAACACCCTCTTCTGTAACCAAATTGACTCTATTCCCAAGAGTCTCAACTTTGGTTTTGCACCCCTCTCCAATGAAACAGGAGGCTGGGAGAGTCTATCTATTTACCTACGACCCCAAAGCCTAACATCACACCTGGCATTCAATAAAAAGAGGCTTCTAGGCAAAAGGGTTCACTTGACAGATGCAGACCCTGTCCTAGCCCTGTATTCGAGTACTACGACATCCTCAGATAAACAGGAGTGCATGTCCTGCACGCAGGCATCTGCTGGGGTTGGCAAACCTGGATTCTACCTACCACCTCCACAATGGGGCTCTGCAGCCACAGCACAGCACAGAGTAAAGTCTCACTCAAATCTCCATAGAGAGGCTTAGGGCTACCTAGCTTGTCCGTTCCTATTTTTCCTCTCAGGCCTTCTCCCCTCTAGAATCCCTGGGCTGGACAGACACTGGGACTTACCTCTCTTTGCTATGCTTACTGGAGCACTCGAATTTGCTAACACCCCCAGTATCGGAGCTCAGCTCTGATTTATGAAGAAAGATCCCCAGCCGTGTCTTGAACTCTTTGGCTCTGAAAGAAAAAACATCAACGTGTAAGGATTCTGTTTGCTCTGCCAGCACTGAGAAGTTGGGGGAGGAGGGCATCCCACAAGAACTAACTCCACCACCCAAAAGTTCAGTCCCAAGAAACCTGGGGACACCCAGCCATTCCCAAGGTCCCTAGCGATTCTCTCATTGGCATCTTCAAGTTCTAGGCCACCAAAGCAGCACTTGAGCTATGCCCTGATAGGTCTTAACACTTTGGGGTCTTTCTGGCAGTGCAAGTTCCGCCCCGCTGTCCCCGTTTCCCAAGGCTGAGGGTTGGTGGATTCGGGACTTTGTCGTCCGGACTGCTACAATAAAAGATTCTCTTACCTCTCCAGGCAGGTGTTGGGGAAGGTGGACAGGGTGCGGCACATGGTTACGGGCGCGGGACAGCACGTCGTGGAGAGGATGGTGGCGGACCGGAGGTCGAAGAGGGGAAAGCGAGGCTGAGCAAGTACTGGACTGCGCAAAAGAAGTCGGGAGATAGGCACGCGCCGGGACCGGGGCTACTAAAGCTTTTATCCCCCGTAGGGCGGGGCGGGGCCGAGCGTCGCCGACCAATAAGAGAGTGGGGCTGGGCGTTGCGAGGGAGAAGGCGGGGCGGGGAGCCTGATGGGGCGTGGCGCGACTTGCAGCCCCCAGGGCCTCCTGTGGAGCGCACGGGGCTGTCCCCACCCACGAGGTCGGAGACTTGGGGTGCCAGGAGAGGAGGAAGGCTTGAAGACCAGACGTACGCCCACAGCTTGCCAGGAAAAGAAAAAAAAAAAAAAACTGCCGACCTCTAGTAAAAGCAGGAAAACAATTTAAAAGTAACAGGAGAGGTTTTATAAGGGTGGAGAGTTCGTGGAGGACAAGCACGGGGTGCATTCCAAGAAAAAGTACATCACCATTATCCTGCACTCTCTCTCGTTCTCTGGTCAGAATAGGTACAATTCCATGGGCTCCGAAGGTGACGATTGCCAAGTGAGCTATTCACCCTCCACGGTCATTACCTCCACTTTGAGATGAAGGATCAGAAGATCAGAAAACTAGCGATTTGGCCAAGATCAGCTGGCATAGGAGGAAACACTTATCTAACACAATTATAGCAAAACTCTTTTCAACGATGCTTTAAAAGCTTAATTGCTCTATGTTCTATAGTTATAGGGTAAGTCTTGGTGCTTCAATTTAGCTTTGAATTTACCGTGTTGCTCCCATTGGAAAGCAACAGAAACTGCTCTGTAACCGGTGATTCTGGGGCTAAGCAACTGGGGGTTCAGAGTCTCACCCTGCCTTAAAGGCGCCATTGTCTTCCTTATTGGCCCTCAGTAGCTCCCTTTGACATTGCTACTAAGAAGCAGCAGGTAAGGTTAAGGGGTAGATATTTACAGAGTTTCAAATCATGTTTCTGCTGTATAATTATGAGAACCCTTAGAGACTCCATCTTTCCAAATGCTTCCATTTCTTCGTGTCTAGGGTTTAGACAGCACCATACTTATTTCATAAGGTGTGGTGGGGACTACAGAAGTTTTCAGTTAGCTGGACTTCCCCGGGGAACATTCTGTAGGGGTAGTGTGCTAGGGAGAGTTCTCAGAATCAAACTGGGAGGGAAGAAAAGCAGTTATGCTGAACACAGAGCGGAGTGATGTCTCACCACTTCAGGAGAGAGACCCTACCCCCACCTCAGAGGCTCTTCAAGGATGTTCTAGAGTTGCGTTGGACTTTTACAAATGTCTACTTCTGAAGCTGAGCAGGCCTTAGCATTAATCATTTATTGGACTCTGTTATGCTGAGATGCCTGACCTGGCTCCAGGTGATGACTCTGCAGCCTATAACAGAGACCATACCACACACTGATAGTGGCCAGGTGACACTGGGATCTGGGTGACATGCCAAAGTACCCGCATCTGTATACAAGGTGCTTGGAATAAGACATGGCACACAATCAGCACTCCGTATTGTGTTTCAGCTTTACTTAACGGGTAGACTGGAATTCTACACAATAAGAAAAATGGTGTTTTATGCCTTTTAGAATACAGAGTTCCATCTCATAGTGGGGAAGGGGGGTTGCTCTCCAGCAGTAAAGCCTGCTCTATGCTCTGTGAAGTAAAAGGTCAGGAAAGGAAGGAAGAAAGAAGGGAGGGAGGGAAAAAGGGAAGGAAGGAAGAGAGGGAAGGGGAGCAAGGGAAAGAAAGAGGGAGGGGAGGAAGGAGGCTGGAGATGCAGTTCAGTGGTGGAACACTTGTCTAGAGAAAGGGCACTTGAGAATGTGCATGCACAGAGAGAGAGGAGAAGGAGGAGGAAGAAGAAGAGGAAGAAGAGACCAAAATGCCTGGATTATTTGGAAAAGAGCCATTGGAGGAAGCGCAGCCAAGGCCCTGGGCTGGAAAGTTCAGGGTTAGGGAAGGGTATGCCAGGCAGAAACTGAAGGACGCTGGAAGAGGCCAGGCCTGCTTTGATAAAATTTGCACCTCAGTCCCTTGTTCCTGGTCAGTCCAGTCCAAAACCAAACATCTGGGGCAATTGTTCAGACAGACTCCCCTCACTGAGCCAGGCCCTAGAAACTAGTCCCAAACTCCCATGTTCGCCACGCAGAACCAAGGCAGAGAGGACACAGCACATTCCCGGGCACACTTCTACCTCAGAAGCAGTGAACACCAAATCCACATGTCCATCTTGTCAAGCTCAGCTCTTGAGGGCTTCCTACCTCACAGCCCCAGGGCTAGACTGGGGCTGGGCAGTGGTGTGTGGGCAATCGGTGGGTGGATGCCTTGTTGAGCAGCTGTGTATGTCAAGTCTTCATCTACACAGAGCAGCCAGCTAGCCAGCCTACCAGGAGTACCTTCTGGATCTGCGGGAGAGGTGCTCAGCTGAGCTGAAGGCTTCGCTCTGCCTGGTGCTTCTCATACCCACAGACACAGCTTTATCACACAGCTGCCAGGCATAGATGTGGGTGTTATTCATGGCACAGCCATTCTCCATGTGACACGGATGGCTCAAACTCTAGTCTCACCGGCGCTCTTGCCCATATTGGAATCAACCCAGACATAGCCACGTGACAACAATACTGACTTCTGCAGAGGAACCTCTCAAACCTCCCTGCCCATTCTGCATCCTTGTGAGGTCTTTAAGGAGGTTTTACATGTCCATTTCGCAGGGCAACAAAATAGCAGTGCCCAAGGTGTTCTTCATTAAATGCATCCAGGCTGAAGCCAGGGCTGTCTCCAGGTTTGTGGGCTAGTATGTTCTGTTTGACAAAGCAAGCGGAGACAAAGGAATTGATGCTGCAACCGCACAGACAGGCAGATCTGAAAGCACACAGCTCCCTGCTGAGGATGAAGAGCCCTCCTCTGAGTTCAACTTGCCTCCCAGTTGCCATGGTTACCGTTCGGTTTCCAGACAGAAACTTTTTGAAGTTCACAATGTATCCCGAATTCTCTTCCCAGCAGGTCAGTTCCTATCTGTGATTTCAGAAATGTGATTGACTCCACAGTTTCTGTGAATCTAGCCCATTGAATATACTGGTGAATTGCACTGGCTCTGACAAAACCTGACCTCATTTTTGCCAGCATGTCCAGCACAGCTGCCATCTCTTTAATGGAGGGTGTGGAGACAACAGCTTTGTGGCCTGGGTCATCTGGGATCAGCAATCTGGGCAAAGCTGGCGTCAGGATTAAATATCCTATAATGTCTCAGCCTTGCAGTCCTTCATCTCCTTCAGCCCCCAACCTGTGGTAGCAGAAATCCAGACAGGTTTGGTGGTGAATGACTGTAATCCATCAAGACACCACACATACATACATTCATACACACACACACACACACACACACACACACACATGCACAAATCCTGTGCTCTGGATCCTCCAAATTCAATCATCAGCCTCCCCATAACTATTCATTTAAAATTTATTGTGTTCCCAAGTTCGTGGGAAAACACTTGTTATACTCCCCCTTACTATTGGGACCTTATAATTTAGGAGCGAGGGAGATGGCTTGGTGGGTAAAGTGCTTGCTATACAAATATGAGGACCTGAGTTTGGATCCCCAATGCCTATCTAAAAAACGAGGTGGTGGCCACATGTCTATAATCCCAAGGCTGGCAAGGGAGGGGTGTGGGGGATACACTGGGGTGAGATTGACAGAGCAAGGTGGATCCCTGAAGCTTGCTGCTCAGCCAGTCTAGCTAAAAATAACACAGGTTCAGTGGAACACCCTATATCAAAAACTAAGCTGCAGGGTGTCTAAAACTAAGGTGGAGACTGCAAAGACAGATACAGGCAGGTAGACAGTCAGACAGACAGAGAGACACATGCTACACACACACACACACACAGAGAGAGAGAGAGAGAGAGAGAGAGAGAGAGAGAAGACTTTATAATCAAACACTAGGGTTTGAGCTCTGAGCTAACTCCAGAGCCCACACTTCTGAGCATTTGCCACGTCGAGCTCTGTATGTGTTCTCCAGCTCACACTTGGTTCATGGTGAGAAACCCGAAGTCCATCCCTGGAGGAAATAGCAGGATGCTGCACTCATGCTTCCTGTCTCCTGGCTCCTCTCTCTCCCCACCCCCGACCCCTTATTTGCTCACTCCATTCCTTTCTCCCCACTCACATTTTCCACTTTACAGTCCTTGCTCTTAGCTGTTGTGTCGTCACTAGCTCTGGACTTTTCTGCTGTTTTGCTTCCTGGTCCCTCGTGTCTACAGTTCCTTTGTGAGGCTGTGGAAAGCTCCTTCCTCTGCCCCAGTTAATCTCTGAGGACTTCAGTCCCCTGCAACCTTCCCTAGCCCACGCTTCTCCATCCCCTTTTGCTCTCGAGAGACCCTGACTCCCACTTGGGAGGGAGACCAGGACTAGTGTCCTGTAGTCAGAGTTTCATAGCTTCCAAAGACATAGGGACAGGGATCCATTGAGTCCTGAAGGCCCTGCTCCTCCTTGTCCTCCAGGACTCTGACCATGGCTAGATGGAGCCTGGTTCTCTGTGATTATGCTTCCTGGGTCTGAATCCTCATAAGCATCAACCCTGCTGTTTATGTTTGGGCATACCTTACGTGAGGTTACGTCTGCCAAGCTATGCTTAACACCACAAGGGACTGTCCACCTATCTCAGCCTCCTGAATTCCCCCTGACTACCAATGAACATATTTCCTGACCTCTTCCCCATGCTTTACCACTCCATAGTGCCTCAGTTTCCTAATATCTCTCCCCCCACCCCATGCTTTCCTACCCCATGGTGTCTCAGTTCACATCTGCAAACAAACACACCTGCCCACTGCCCTGACATCATAGTGATGATGCATTCCCTGGAGACGGAGTCAATAAGTGGCATCCATGAACCCACTTAATCCTAATATTGCCATTTCCAAGCTTCGAGAATTACCTAAGGGGTTTCTAAAGGCCTTCCTCCTCCTCACTGTGGCTCCGCATCCCTTTTCTCGAGGTTGTCACAGATATCTCTTCTCCAAGAGCACCTCTCCTCCATCCACTACTACTCAGAAACAAGTTTCTGTTAAATCTAGATTTTTTTTCCCCCCAGGCATTTTCCAAGGCCTTGAGAAATCATTTAGAATAAAAAACTCTAGAAGAGGGAAAAACTGAGGCCTGCCATTTGCAAGGAACTGAAAAGCAGGGGTTAGATCTCCAGTTCTCTCTAAGACTGTGCACAGAGGAGGTGTTCTAACCATCCCCCCACCCACCTGTCTGTCACCCATCCACCACAGGAACTTCAAGCGGGGAATAACAACCAGCCCACAGCTATGCTTGTGGCACAGTGGAGATCCTGGAGAGATGAGGACAGAGCACCACTCAAATCTCAATTTCAGGATGGCAGGACTCAAAGATGCTCACAGAGCAACTTTCCACGCTTGGCTGTTTATGTCCCAGACCAGAGCATCATCCCTGGTTTGAAGGACACTCAGGTCCTCTTCTTGGTCGGAAGCTGCCTTTGAGATATAGGTACTTGCTTAGGCAGGACTAAGATGACCACAAGGATGCTTCAAACCCCAAATCTTAATGCCCTGCACAATATCCAACACAAAATACATATTCACTAAATATCAAATCTATGAATAAACAAAGGAACAAGTACAACAGACACGGAACATTAACACCCTTGGAGAGTCTCTGCCAACCCTGCCTCCCAAGAGTCTTTGAATTGCAAGCCCTTCTCTGCTGAGTTCATTCCAGCAATTTTCTGGAAATGGGTCCCAGAAAGGTCAGATTATGTGGGGAAACTCGGTGTTATGCATGCCCCCTAACACGGGCAGCCACTGTAGTTTTTGGAGTTTTAGGAAGCCCAGCAAAAGGAGCCAAGTCTGGAGAAGGAGCAGATAGCAGGACTGGAGTTAAAATCAAGAAGCACACCTGGAGCTTGCACAAATTCTCCTCTCTTTAGTATAAAACTCTCAGAACATCTCACCTCCTTTGTATCCCCTTGAGGGAGGGGCATTCCTAAGATGCCTGTATGAGGATCCCAGCCAACTTGCTAGGAAGATTTATGTGGCACTACCAGACTCTGTCTTATCAGCACTCCAGACTCTGTCTTAGTATAAGGAAAACTACTATTTTTAGGGACTGCCATTACCTACCACTTAACTCCATGTTTTAGAGACACCCTGCTAAAGATGGAAAGATAGATGTTAAGGGTAAGAGACCTACCTATAGTGACACACCCAGGCCACAGGGATGCCAAAACTGGGCCCCAGAGGTGTACAAAAGATCCAAACCCAGGACTCTTCACTCAGTGCTGACCTCAGAGCAACTTGGGGCTAAGCCCTGGTTACGACCTGATAATGTGGTGATGGCTCCACATTCTCCTAAAGTACTCCTAGGCCACCACTGGAGCAGGAGAACAGCAAGCGCCAGCATATGAATATCAATGACATCTTCAGACATAACGCCAGAGGCACTGTAGGGCCCTGCCATGCTCTGAGAGTTAAGGGGCCCTTGTATGACACCCCCTCCATTTTTGTGCCACCCTCCCTGACAGGGAAAGTGGGATGAGGAAAGCTGGCACACGGTGGCACAGGTTTCATAAGAAAGCAGAGGCTCCACATAGCCTCTGCACTAGCCATGATGCTGGGACCAGCTGTAAGCAAACGTGCCTCTCTCGATGCGCCCACAACACCTGAACAGAGGGAGCAAAAACGTGGATTGATGTGTGAGCGGCTGGGAGGCTGGGGCTGGCAGCCGGAGAGGGGGAGGGCAGGAGTGAGCAATAGGAACAGGTGGTCCTTTCACCAGCTCCCAGGCCATCCGCCCCTGACACAGCAGCTGTCCCAGAAACAGACCCAGGTGGACCTGAGAAGAGCACGGCAGGGGGCCCATGATGTTTTGCAGAGAAAGAAATGAGCTTTCCATAATGGGCCCCACACATCTGAGCAGGGGCGACATGACACGCGGGGAGCTGTGTGACTGAGCCTCTCCTCCCCACCCACCAACAAGCAGCTGGCTCAGCTGCTCCAAGGCCACCAGGGAACCTTCTGGATTCAAATCCCCAGGCTTCTTAAACTGTCCCACTACAGCATTAACAATGATGACTGTGAGCATTTAGTGAGCGTTGCGTCTGAGTTCTCCCTGCCTGCTTCTCATAGTCCCACTGCATCCTCCCCTCAGCCTCTGAAGAAGGCACGGAGATTGTTGTTTTCTGGTCGGGGAAACTGAGGCATAGAGAGGTTAATTGAGGAGCAGACAGAAGGACCAAGCTATGGTTGATCCCAGGCCATCCAATTCCAGTGTCATTCAGTCCTCTATCCACTCTGTAGACTGCCCAGCTCCCATGTCTTACTGTTCCGGAAAGCTATTTCTTGTGCCGAGTTCCAGGAGGATTCTTCTTTCACATACTTATAGCTAGTTTTCACTTCTCAGAAGGGATCAGAGAGAGCTGAAGAAATGAACTTTCAGTTTCCTAAGTGTAGTATACTGAGGGCCAGTGTTGTTACTCCCCGGAGTAACAGGCCTTGGATTTAGAACATCCATCCACTCTAAATGTACTTCACTTATCCAAGCGCTTTGAAGCCCTCACTTGGGAGTCTGGAATTTCACACGCAAGGGTTCATCTAACGCTCACTAGGACTGGTCCTCTATCTCCCATCTGTGTACATTCTTGATAACAGCCCAGGATTGGGACCTGGACCCTCCTCTCTGCTTCTACTCTGGCCTTTACCAGAGTTGATTGATTGCTGTTGTTTCAAACACAGCCCATTTGCTGATGAACCCTCTACTTGAGTTCAGAATCTGTAGTTCCATCTGAAATTTAGATGTCTTCATATGTAACTTATCTGAAATGGATTCAAGGTCATATGTGTATCTTCCCATGTCTGACTTCACTGGATCGGTGGCATTAACTAACGGCATTAGTGCTTCTGTTCGGCTGAGGTCATTATTGGCTCTCTCTCTCTCTAACACACACACACACACACACACACACACACACACACACACACACTCCAGAGCACATGCCATGGTGCATGTCTAGAGGTCAGAGGACAACCTCAGGTGTTGCTTCTCAATTGCCACCTTGTTTGAGGCACTGTCTCTTTGTTGTTTGCCACTGTGTCCACCAGGCCTACAAGCTAGCAGGGGTCCTCCTGTCTCAATCTCTTTGTAGGAACAAAGGGACTGCAGATGTGTACTACCATGCCTGGCTTTGACAAGAGTCCTGAGGATTTGAACTTGAGTCTTCAGCTTGTACAAGAAACATTTTACCAGCTGATCTATCTCCGAAGCCCAGAGGTGAATTTCATATCTTACTTCTTTCCTAATGTTTCAGCTATATGTCTACATATAGCTTTTCTATAGTTCAAGGGAAAAAAAGGGGGGGACCAATATGCACGTGCTGGGGGAGGGGTGCTGTTGAGTCTAAGTCATAGGCATTTGTAATTATTTCTGTACCCCTCTGCATGCTTGAAATTCTCTCTAATAGAAAGACTTCCTTCCGAATTGCCCACCGGCAATGCAATTTACCTTTCTCTCCTTCCCTAATAGTATATTAATTAAGTGCTTAGAACCCTTCTACAGATCATTTCCTCTCATGAGGCTGTACTTGAGGAGAAACAAGCCAGAAGACGGGGACTCCACCAGAGTTACCCATAGTCAGCCCTTCCTTGCTTCATTCATGGGTACAAGAAAGGCGTCTTGACAAGATGATAAATCACTCATGGCTGAATGAGTTTTGAATGAGGTAACGTGATATAAAACGCAGGAGATCTGCACTCTGGGACTGCTCTGTGATGAACTGGCTGTGTGGCCATGAGCAATCACTAACCTCTCTGTGCCTCCACTGTCTTCTCATTAGCAAGCAAGACTTACTAATAGCTGTTTCCATCAACAAATGGGGGAAAGTGGTTGAAAATACTCTGAGAAATGAGTCTGTGTGTTCACTTCATTTTTGTTATCAAAATAAAAAAGACGTTGTCCAATGAAAGATCCTGAGTGGGGGTGAGCATGCTGGGGATGTGGGGGAGGGTGCTGCTTTTCTTCCATGAAGGATGGGAATTTCCACTCAGCTGGACCCAGCACACTCCTGCAGCTCTGGTCTCATTGTCTCTCACCCCCTGCCTCCACCCTGCCTTTCCTTTTCTCTAACCAACAAAGTGCTGGGAAACACTGGGAATCTTAAAATAGAGCAATAGATCTCTCGGCTCACAGCCCAGGGCTTGGCTGGGCCATGGACTTGTGCAGGACCCAACAATTGACTCACATGACTCAAATCTTCTCCGGAAGAGCCAGGCCATGGAAAAAGTAGCCACATGCCTTCCAGAAGAGGGGCCACATCATCCAGAATGCCCTGTTTGGTTTGGCTGCCCATCTGAGGCCCTGCCGGCTGACACGCTTTGGCCCTAAGAGTCTTGTGCCTCTGGGGACCCAGCTTACAGAAGGACCAGCTCTTCCTGGAAATGGTAGCAGTCCCACTGGCCCTGGAAAATTGGGGTTACAACAAGAGGCCCCCGGGCGGGGTTGGGGCCAAGGACCCAAAACTCCTTTGTTTGACTTCAGGCTGAAGATCAGATAAGAGATGCTTATGTAACTAAACATGGATGGATATAGTGTGGGCAAGTGGAGAGCCACCTTGAGGAGTGGACCCAATGGGTCCTGAGTGACCAATTGGCAAGCTTTCAACCTGACTCTTAAAGGAAAAGTCACTACTTAAGTGTGTAATTCCTCCCTCAGCCCCCCAAAAACCCAACTGTTCTGTCACCTGATTGTCAACTACCCTGGTAAGGCATGATGAGCATGGTGACAAACACTCCCTGAGCACATCTGTGCCTTTGCTCCTCACA
The DNA here is from genome assembly GCF_008632895.1 of Mastomys coucha. Classification (NCBI taxonomy): domain Eukaryota; kingdom Metazoa; phylum Chordata; class Mammalia; order Rodentia; family Muridae; genus Mastomys; species Mastomys coucha. The sequence goes on along the minus strand of NW_022196891.1, from coordinate 50,818,085 downwards.
ACCACAGGGCACAGGAAATACTCTTAACCCACTTTACTGATCAAGGAGCTAACACACACACAGCCCCACATCTTCCCATGACAGAGCCAGGATCCAGAGCCAGCTGCTGGCTATAGCTCCCATGGGTTCCATACATAGTTCTGCAAAGCAGCTAGCAGGCCCTGACAGAATATACCCCTAGACTGAGCCACATTCTCACATTGAAACTGAGCGGGACTGAGAAAATATCACATATCACTAATAGTGACTAGTGCCATAAAGAAGGTAGAGGTTAAAGGGAGACCCCTCCCCCCAAATGAGGTGCTCTGAGGAAGGAACTGATGGAGTCTCTGAGGGTAAAGAAAGACAGGCCTTCCTCTAACTCAAAGAGAAATATGTATGAGTTTGGGATAGCCCACAAAATTTTCAGGGTAGTTCAGAAAACAGACAAGAACAAAGCCAGGCAGTTAAAACCCCTCCGCAAAACCACTTTGATGAGGCACAGCAGGTGCTAGGCCTTTGGGCTAGACACCTAAGCTTCTTCCACAGCCAAGCAGAACTCCCCAAGCGCCCCAACAGCCTCGACTGCTCCTAGAAACCGGATGTGGTAGCTACCGCTGTCCACAAAGTAGATCCTCTACCATCCCTCCTCTTTGAACCACCAAGTCCTGATTCAAAGGCCCTGAGGGGTGTGCTGTCTTACCACCCATGCAGCTATGAAATCTGTGTTGGACAGACACACAGCTGCAGGAGTTCCCAGTCCACTGGGTATACAGACCAGAGCCAGGGAAGGGTGGCAGAGCATAGAGGATATTGAAAACTACCTACTCTTTTCATTCACTCATTCATTCATTCGTGTGTGTGTGTGTGTGTGTGTGTGTGTGTGTGTGTGTGTGTGCGTGCGTGCGTGTGTGTATGTGTGCTTGTGGGAGTCAGAGGACAACCTTGGAGGTTAATCTTACCTTGTTGGAGGCAGGATCCCTTTTTCATCTCTGCATAGACTGGCTGGACTCTGAGCTTCCAGAGAATCTCCTGTCTCCACTTCATGCTTGCTATGTAAGAGCACTGAGCTTATAGACATGTGTGTCATAGCTTTGGGTAGGCTCCGAGATTCAAACTCAGGTCCTCATGTTTGCACAGCAATCACTCTGCCCATTGAGCCATCTCCCAGCCCTACTTATTTGCTGAGTTGGGGTCTTCCTATATAGCTCAGACTGACTGCAATGTCCTGACCCTCCAGCGTCAGCCTTCCAAATACTGATATTATGCCCATGGGCCAACCCACCTGGCTCATCCACTTTACACTAAACTACATCCTCAACATACTCACAGACACACCCTATTTTGTCTAATGACGCCTTTTCCCTTCCCTGGGTTGGATTACAGCCCCTGTCCAATAAAAATAGCAGCTACTGATTTTGAGTGCTTCTTTGATGCAAACCCTTCAAGACATCATGCCTCTATGTTCCCCTTTCCCAGATGCAGAATCTAGGGCTTTTGGAGACAAAGGAGCTTGCCCAGTCTCTATGAACCAACAGGCAGAGATTCAAAACTGACTGTGTTAGTTTTATGGTCAACTTCACAAGCTAAAGTCATCAGAGAGGAGGGAACCTCAATTAAGGAAATCCCTTCATAAGACTGGGTTGTACACAAGCCCGCAGGGCATTTTGTTAATTTGTGATTGATATGGGAGGGCCTAGCCCTTTGTGGGTGGTGCCATGCCTGGGCTGGTGATCCTCAGTGCTATAAGAAAGCAGGCTGAGCAAGCCAGCAAGCAATACGCAGACATGCACATGCACAGGTGCACCAGCTTCTGCCTCCAGAATCCTGCCCAGCTTGAGCTCCTGTCCTGACTTCCCGTGGTGCTGAACTGAAATGTGGAAGTGTAAGCCAATAAACCCCTTCTTCCTTAAGTGCCTTTTGGTCATGGTATCACAGCAACAGTAATCTTAACTAGGATACCAAGCCTGGTTTGTAATTCTCTTAGCCTATGCTCCCTCCCAAGGTGCTGGTAGGAAAAACCGAATATCAGAAGCATAGACGTGATCTCACCTCCTCCCCATCCAGATGTGTGTCCATGGCACAGACGTGATCTCACCTCCTCCCCATCCAGATGTGTGTCCATGGCACAGACGTGATCTCACCTCCTCCCCATCCAGATGTGTGTCCATGGCACACGAGGAGCGGCGAGAAGAGTTTGCTCCTCTGGACTTAGGATGCAGACTCTGCGACTTCCCAGCCAAAGTTCAGCACTACGACAGACTCCCAGACAGACTCCCAGACAGCTGGACTTGGGAGTGTCCAACAGCCACCTCCACCTTCTGAACCACACACTCGAAACGTCCATAAAGGCCTTCTGGGGTACATCACTGGGCGGAGCTCTACTGTACAGAGAGACTCTCCCAGCTACTCCAGGGTCCCGTGACTCACCAGTTTTCACTGCTATTGTTGATCTTCAGCAACTCTTCAGCCATCATTGACCCCTGGGCACTCCAGATTGATGCTATATTCTCCATTTCTTCCCGTCTGAGCAAGCAGAGGCATATGCACCAATAGTTAAGTGGGCCATGGAAGTGCAATACCAGTGGATTCCTAGGGGAAATCATCTTATAAAGTGAAAAACAACGCTGTTTGATAAGAAAGATTATTCTCTAAAACATTTCTATCACGGATTGGATTTTTTTTTCTTATTATTAATCATGTTGCATGCATAGTCACCTAGAAATAACCAGTGCTTTAAAATGAGTAATTTGGTCAGAGACAATGGGAAGAGGAGAAGCACAGTGAGAATGGACACTGACTTCTAGATCTTTCTATTACTGGGTAATCAGCCCATTTCTTATGACTCAGTTTCTCTCTTTGAAGTATAACATAGAGTCATTTGTACTTTTGTGAGGTGGTGTTGAGATTTAAATTAAGCTGTCTATTTGAGGCCCCATGGGGGCTGCTTGGGTATTAAAAGGCACAACCTGTAAGCACCTGTAAAGAAAGCCGACTGTCCCCGGGGTTATGATGCCCAGGTTGTCACCCTCACCTGCTAAGTGCCCTCCCTAGGGCTAGGTGTCTATCTTCCGGAAAGTGCCAGGGCTGAGTCACTCCTAGCAAGAAGGGCTGGCGCAGCATCACTCACACTTTCTCTAAGACCAGAGCAGCAAAACAGGCAGATGGTGATAAGGCAAAGACGCTGTCCCCGGCTGCTACTGAGAATCAGCACACAAGTGTTTCCCCTGGCAGCAGACAGCAGCTGCGTTAGGTGTGAATCAAACGTGTAAACCTCTGGAGATTTCTCTCTCGCTTCTATGAGACACAATTTAGCAGAGCTGCCGAAAATATGGTGACACATTGACTCAGCAAGGAGGCTCCGAGGGCGATGGAGGCAGGGAGCATGAGCTGTCTCCCATCAGAGCTCAAAGTGTCCAGTCCTGTCAGTGCCCTCCTGGGTGCCTCCCTGTCGCTACGCCATCTCCATTATACCCAGACACTTAGATAAGACTCTGACTAAATCTTTAGACATACTAAGTCTCCACCTTGAGACCTCCAGGTAGACTGGAAATGAACCTACTTCTCACAGCTCTCAAGGTTTCTCTCTCAGGAGGCAGAGGTGGGCAGATCTCTGTGAGTTTGAGGCCAGCTTCATCTACAATATCAAGCTCCAGACCAGCCAGGACTACTGTCATGGTTTGAATATGGTTGGCCCAGGGAGTGGCCCTATTTGGAGGTGTGGCCTTGTTGGAATAGGTGTGTTACTGTGAATGGGGGCTTTAAGACCCTCATCCTAGCTGCCTGGATGTCAGGCGTGCAGATGAAGATGTAGAACTCTCAGCTCCTCATGTACCATGCCTGCCTGGATGCTGCCATTCTCCTGCCTTGATGATAATGGACTGAACCTCTGAACCTGTGAGCCAGCCCCAATTAAATGTTGTCCTTATAAGAGTTGCCTTGGTCATGGTGTTTGTTCACAGCAGAAAAACCCTAACTAAAACAGCTACATTGTAAAACTATGTCTTTGGGGGAGAGAACAATTCCTAAATAACTGCACCTGGGGTGTGAACATACGTACACACACACACACACACACACAGACACACACACCTTGAGTTAGAAATCTGTTCCATTTGTGCACATGGGTACCCCTACATGTAATTCCCAACCTGAACCCACTGAAATCCTCTCCATAAGTTCTGCAGTTCCTGAAACATTTGCCTCCTTTTCAGATGTAGGACTGATGTGTGACTTCAGTGAATAGAAACATTGTACAGAATCCTCCAGTGGAGCATGCCCAGGATCAGAGGTGAGGAGGACACAACATCTGTCCTAACACTGGGACCAGCAGGACCCAGGCACACAGGAACTCTGCCAGCCCAGTGGCTCGAGTTGCTTCCAGTCTGTCTGGGCCTGCCGGTGCCCTGAGTTGACCTTGGGTGCAAACTCTGCAGTCATTCCCAAAACACCCAGAGGAAGCTCCACTCCCAGGTGCTCTAACACCAGAATCATAGGATCACAGAGACAGCTTGACTCTGAGGAGTTCTGACACAACCAGGATCACATGAAGGACAGGCTCCAGTCAAATTTAGCAAGAACAGGTAGCACTAGAGATAAGCAGTTGATGCAGGGCAAGCATAAGAATATAAGCAACACAAACCAAGGTTACTTAGCATCATCAGAACCCAATACTCCCAC
>NW_022196891.1:50780227-50812072 GCF_008632895.1 Mastomys coucha | reverse complement strand
TTTTTACACTATACTATGGTTTTCAGAACAGCTTACATATTTTAAAAGTATTTATATACCCCCCAAAAATGTAGAGAATTAAACTGGGAGGGGGTTTCTAAGAGAACAACAAAGACTAAGATTGAATGCTTTGCTTGATGTTGTAACTCTTGTATCAAGTTACCACAGTAAGAGCCAAGATTTTAAACTCTACTAAATACAAAACAAACAAACAAACAAAACCACTTTATATATTTATGTTCATTTAAGAAAATATTAGTGGTGATGTATTATTTTGAAATATGCAATTAATACGTTTGGAGTTATTTAAAATTTATATTGAGAAAAATGTATGTATTTTCAGTATTGCTGTAGACAAGCATCTACATAAGACTGTTAAATTGATTGTTGTTTTATATCAAACAACATTTATAATACTCATTTTTATTGTTATAATATCTCATCAATTTAAAAAAATATGACAAGAAAAGATATTGTAGGTATTGAGGGGGGTCTCTGGGAGGAGTTAGAGTACAAAAAGGAAAACAAGAATGTGATTTAATTCTATTTACTTAAAATACGTTTTTAAGTGTTAACAAATTCAGATAAATTGAAATCATGTAACTTTTCTCATTACAATGCAATAAAACTAAAAAGAAAAGAAAAGAAAAGAAAAGAATCTTCCAGTGATGGACACAGACTAGACCAAGAATGTAGAAGCTGTGGGCAGCTGGGAGCTTACCGCTAATAGCCTACCCAGAGCCCCCTCCCCCTCTTCAGGCCTGGGAATTTCTTTCACACCCTTGCTATTTGATACACTTGGTGTTATTTATATGTAAATGTGCATATACCCATTATCAATCTCGGCACATGAGTATGTTTTATTTCTGGAAGTTCATCTTAATTTCTCAGTCAGAGCATTCGTTCTACAGACCCCTAGTTCAAAATGAGAAATATAAGCTTCTCCTGATACTTCCCCATGAATGACACCGAGGTCATAATGCCAAGACATCAATTGCGGGTATGTGTGGCCCTATGAGGTCTTTATCACTCCTTCCCTCCGTGTTCCACTGACGTTCTGTCTGTAAATGCTTTAGCCCAGTGTCCTCCACTACTCATAACTTCAGTAGTTCTCTTGGTCAAAGGAGCCTGTACCTTCTTTTGCCCTCCCAATCATTCCTCCCTTGGATGTTGTTAATCCCTTGGGGACACTGACCAGACACAGGTCCTACTAAGCCCTGCTTTGGTAGCTGATTATTCCTTCCTGCCCCAGTCCTAGGACAATCTCCTTCCAAGGAGGCAAACCACTCCAGAAAAGATACTTACAAGGGCTGAAGTTTAGGGTTGCCGGTGGGAAAATGAGCCAATGGTCTGAAAGTCACACCCTTTGCACAAAGTTCTAGTTATATCCTTGGTGTCTTGCTCTTGAATATTGCAGAACAACCAAGAGTCACCAGGCCTTAGAGCAGAGTCTCAAATTTAAAGAAAAAAAAGCTAAAGAAAACCAAGGTTAGGACGGGAGCTGGGGGTGGGGATGAAGGTGGAGCATGGCTTCTAGTGAACTGAAGAAAGACTGGGGACAGGGAAAGGGATGGGGAGGGACAAAGAAACAAAAAATACAGGGACAGAGTGAAAAACAAAGAAGAAAACAAAACTCCTTTAGTACCCAGGAAAAAAACAGGAGAAAATAGTGAATTCATAAAAAGGGTACAATATTTTGTTTTCTAACAAAGCAGGAGAAAAAATACAAGTTTTATTTTGGTTGATTTCAGTTTATTAATAAAATACAGTTGTCCAGTTGTCTTAAGCTAAATTTTATTTTAAAATCATATATAGATATTTAGCAAACAACATATTAAGGAACACACACACACACAGAGGGGGTCAGTCTGCAGGAAAGGGCTTTTCGTGATGCAGAGGGAGAGGTCTGGCTTGTTTTCCTATCTGTTCTAAGTCACGGTATGTGAACCTTTGTTAATGTCTACTCATTATTGATAGTTTCTTCATTCACCAAAGTCATTGCTCGGATATGCTCTTCACTTGTGGCAGACCCATCTTTTATCTTCAGTTTTAATGATAATAGCCCATCTTGGGCTTTTTTTGAATATGAAGTCTATTTTTCCATCATTTTCTAGGTCCACCTGGAAAGTTTTTGTACCACTATGTTTCTTCTATCTTTTGGCTTTTGAGTTTATAAATATAAAATTCTTCAAAATTAAGCTCATCAAAAATAGATTATGGAGCTGAGCGATGGTGGCCCACGCCTTTAATCCCAGCACTTGGGAGGCAGAGGCAGGCAGATTTCTGAGTTTGAGGCCAGCCTGGCCTACAGAGTGAGTTCCAGTACAGCCAGGGCTACAAAGAGAAACCCTACCTCGAAAAAAAAAGTATGAACTATTTTGATTGGAGAATATAAATGGAATCCAATTGTAGTCTATGAAATCTGTTGTCCTCAAACAGAATATATCATTACGCCGTTCTAAATCCAATATTTTTTGACACTTGGGCTTTCAGATAAAACTGCTTTAAGACATTTTTGGAAAGGACCATCACCAGTCCAATCAAAAGACGGACACATGCAGCTTCATCAATGACTTTATTGATAACATTATCAGGATTGCTGACAAGGTCTTGTTAAATATAAAAACCAGTTCCACATTTTGGTTCACAGATGCATGAGACAGTCTCATTCCAAGAGAAGCAAAAGTGTAGCCTCTAAACTCCTGGCATCCTTATTGCGATCACGTGACAGGGCTGCCGCATCCCCACCCCCACAAGGCATCCCTCACCACCATCTCTGACCAGAAGCCCCTTGATTCCATCGAACTCCGCTGAATACTCCAAGGGCTTCATGCACCAAATTACAAATTCTTTTTTGTTTTGTTTTGTTTTGTTTTGTTTTTCGAGACAGGGTCTTTCTGTATAGCCCTGGTTGTCCTGGAACTCACTCTGTAGACCAGGCTGGCCTCGAACTCAGAAATCCTCCTGTCTCTGCCTTCCAAGTGCTGGGAATTAAAGGCGTGTGCCACCACCACCCGGCCTACAAATTCTTAAAAACAAAAAGCAATCAAAAAATATCACGCACCCACCCCCACTGGGAGTATTCAAGGGTAATACCGGGGAAATCCCACAGAAGTTGAAAGAAGATACAGACAGACCGCAGATGCTGCGACTGTAGAGGGGGACTTAACCTCTCTGTCACCTCTCTCCACTGCAGACAGGCTCCTCATTGTGACCTATCGAACGCAGATGCAACCTGGTTGAAAAGGACAAAGGGATGCCCTCGCTGCCACCACCCACATGCCCAGCCAGCCTGACTAGTGACCTCACTTTGCTCCTAGGATAGAGCAGTCCCACAGCATAGTCACCTCATAGGTGCTTCTTAACCACAAGCCAGAGACCACTCTCTGTTCAAAGTGTATGAAGTAAGGAATCTCCCCTGTGGGCTATGGAATCCTCTCCCCAAGCTCCTGATGTGTGTGGCCTGAGTTGCTCACCTGAGGTCCACTGCCATGCTTCTCTATAGAGCGTGGAAAGAGCCTGACAACAAGGAAGAAGAAAAATGAACGACAAAACTTAGGAATTCTCATTTCGAGGGCCAGGAATGGGGTAAAGGAACTTGCCACTCAAACATGACAGTTGAAACGCAGTGTGAAAGGAGAGAACTGACTGCTAGAAACTGTTGCGCAACTCACACACACACACACACACACACACACACACGCAGGCGCCAGAGCACCACCCGCACTCACAAACACATCCTGCGCACACACAATAGTGCTGATAAGTGAAAATGTTTTAAAAAGAAGAAGTCTCGTTTCTAATCGGAATTATGGGTGGGGGGGTGTCTGGGGGTAGGGTGAGAGATAACAGAGCAGCGGACATTATCAAAAAGATAAAGCAGAAAATATCATTCCGAAGTGTAAATAAATCACCAGACAAAGCCTATCAGATGCACATCCTGAATGTAGAAATCCAACATCATTGCACATACAGAGTCCAGGATACGAGGGGATCCTGAAGGTTTAGAAGCCAGTAGAAACATGGAGGGCGGGGAAACAGACCCCAAAGAAGGCTGAGAGTGAGTGTGGCATCAAGAATAATATTGAAAGCAGATGACAAGGCAGAGTAACATTCCAAACTCCCAGTGATGACTATAAACCAACCATGGCAAGAATAAGCAGAGAATGAAGAGGTTTTTGGTTGGTTGGTTGGTTGGTTGGTTGGATGGTTGGTTGGCGGGGGTGGGGGTATTGGTTGTCATTGTTGTTTCTGTTTATCAGAAGAGTTTTAACAAGCTGCGGATGTAGCTTCACAGAGAGTGTTGTCTCGCGTGCATGAAGTCCTGGGTTAGATCACCAACCCCATATGAACCTGGCGTAAAGATGCTCACCTCTTTCAGCACTGGAGTGGTGGAGGCAGAAGGACCGGAAATTCAAGATCATCCTTGGCTACTCAGTGAGTTGGAACTCAGCCCTGAAATACATGAGATTCTGTCTCAAAAAAATATATATATATCAGAAGCAATTTTCTCTCATGCATCCCTTCTCAGAAACTACACTGGAAATTATGCTCTGTTGAAATAAGGCAACAAAACAAGACAGTGAGATGGAATCAGAGATGGGAGAGATAAGATTTCTCAGGAACTCGGCAAAGGAAAGAGCAAGAAACTAGGCAGCTGACCAAGAGACCAGCCAACTCCGAATATGGGTCTCATCCCAAGAGTGATGTCTGATCTGGAAAATACACACCCGATGGGCTGGCAGCTATCAGTGGGACAAAAGCGTCGTTTCAGAGCGAGCTCTGGAGACATGGTAGAGAGTTTAGCTGCTACTAGACAAACAAAAGCCCAAAAAAGAGGCAATCATTAGCTCCAGGAAAGACAAGAAAAATTCTATTAAGTGTAAGAATTAATGTGTAATTAGAGTGTACCACTCTGCTTAGTAGTAAACAGTATTTATGCAACCATTACTTCAGAAAAGCATAATGTAAGAAAGTGCAGAGGCATCAGGAAATCAGACAGGCAGGCAAGTTCAGGACTGTGTTGTATCAAATGCAATTTATTAGTTAGGACCTCGAAGTGTGTTCTGAGCAGCAACAAAATAAGATATCCACAGCCCAAGGCAGGAGGAGGGAGACTCTCTGATGAGCAAGACAGAGTAGTCTAGAACCAGCTGACATGTACTTGGGCTTCTTGTCAGACATCAGTTGAAAAATCACCGGTGTAACCAAGGATGGTGGTGTCTTGAGAGGCAAAGACATAAAATTATGAGTTTGGAGCCAGCCTAGGCTACATAGTAGGTTCCAGATAAGTATTGGCTATAGATGGAGGTCCGGGGTAGAGAAAGACAGAAAGACAGAGAGACAGAGGCACATAGTGTGGTTGTACCCACCTTTAATCCCAGCACTCAGGAGTTGTCGGGGAGGGTGGCTGGGGACATGCCCAGACAGAGAAACTGATACAGAGAGACAGACAGAAGAAAAGAAGAGGTAGAGAAGGATGAGTCCGGGTCTGGGCCATCTGTGACCAGAACACTTGTCCTATAGAGCTTCTAGTGTGTCCTAAGGCCAGCTGGTAGGTGAGAAAGTGGTCACAGCCAAGATGGCAATAGCCAAGTCTAACAGGATCCCTATAAATCGTCAAAATTAGAGCTTCACTAGCCAAGTATAGGAGGGCCAGGGTGCCTAGAAAAGCAAGATGGAATGTATGCGAGTGTAAAATTCTCTTTCCAGGAAGTGGAACTCGATAACCAATGTTGAAAGCTGATGAGGCAACAGGGAGCTGCCCTCCCCCCCAACCCCCGCCCCGTGAGCTGGACACACAGTAGAGGGTAGGAGAGATGGTTAGGTGAGTAAAATACTTGCCATTCAAGCATAAGGCTTGAGTTCAGAACCCTAGCACCAGGCAGTCAGTGCCTATAACTTACTTTTGAGGGACAGAGATAGAAGTCTGGGGTTCAAGGGAAAAATCAATCATAAACAGCAAGGGCCAGATGCAATGACAAACACTATCTTAGAAACATAAGTAGAGAGCAATGGAGGAAGGTACTCTAAAGCCAATACAGACTTACATACATATACACATACATATATACACATACATATATATACATACACACACGTACATATACACATACACATATACACACGTACACATATACACATACACACATATATATACACATACACACATATATACACAGACATATATATATATACATACACACATATATACACACACATATATATATACACATACACACATATACACATACATATATATATACACATACATATACATATACACACACATACACATATATACATACATATACATACACAACACATACACACATATACCCACATATATATATACACATACACATATATGCACACATACATATATACACATATACACATACATATACAATACACATACAAATACACATACACATATACACACATACACATATACATACACAATACATACACACATATACACATACACACATACATATATACACATACACACACATATATATACACACGTACATATATACACATACACACACATATACTCATACACACACACAGTGAGGGATTGCAGATGAATTGCTTGACTTGAATGTGAAAGAGGTTTTGTTTCTCTGGAGAAACAGGTTAAAACAGAAGGGAGGAGTTGAGATAGAGTTTGTTGCATTCTGTTTTATTCCCACATATATGATTTAAAAACCAGTTGTCTAGCAACTATTCTATTGAAAGATTAAGTAAATATTTTTTAAAAGAATACCCTTGTTATGTACACACACACAAATCAGTAAGCAAAAGGTACCACCTGGGCACAGGCAAAGTGGGCAGAGACAAGTCAGTTCTGCTAGAAAAGAAGGGCCAAGCATTTTATGGACCCTCCTTCCCTCACTCTTCAGGCCACGGCTACACGCACACACACACACACATACAAGCATACACACACGCTTGAGGAAGCCTGTAGTACAAGGCAGAACTCACCCGCCATGAATGGAAAAGCAACAGAGATGTGTTCAGAAGGCCTATCTTGAGTCCCAGCTGTATCAGCCACTAGACAATTCTGGAGATGTTATGAACTTACATTGGTCTCCTCAGATGTTCCTGCCTTGCAGGGTCATTGAGAAATTGAATGACTTGATGTGTAAAAAGCTCAAAACAATGGCAAGTGTTAAAATCTTTCCACAGACACTAGATGACCCACTGATCTTGGGCAGCAGATAAGCATTGGGGATAAAAATGTCTAAGCAGGTCCTGCACTAGAGAAAGGACTAGACGATGCACCAATTAATAAGCATGCATTTATTAGATTCATTGTACTATACCAACAGTAATGTACAGGTGGATGGATGAAAACTAGGGAAGGGCTGTTTCTTAAAAGAGGATTCTGAGGTTCTATACATCCCAAGAAGGTCTGAGAACTTACAAAGGTGGGCAGCATTTAGACACGTGAAGGTCAACCTTGGTTTGGCACAGTGGCACACTCCTGTCACCCTAGCCCTGAAGATGGTAAGGCCAGAAATTCACGAGTTTCCAGCCACAGTATGGCCCAGGCCAGTTTGGATTGTGTCTCTAGGAATGTCCCTAGTCCCCTCTCACAATCCACATGTTGCTGCTGAAGGGACCATCTCTGATGGTGTGTCCCCCTCTCCTTGACCGAGAGAGCACATCCAAATGAAGCTGTGCTAACCAGCTGAGTAGCCTCAGTCACCTGAATGTGAAAGAATGGCCTTCCTCCCAGTTTCTTTGTAACATGTAACATGGGTGCTTTTGGCTAGTTTTCAACGTATGAATGAAAATAGAGAGAGACGGGCCCATGAATGGGACAGCGTGTACAGAGAACACTGGTAAGAAGAAGCAGGGCTCTGGATTCACTAGGCCTCTCATTCATTTCTAACCCAACTGGACTGCTTCTCTGTCCAGTATCCATGATGTACAGCGTTCTGGCCCAAATCCCCTTCTGCCAATGCTAATTTGACTTGGATTTATGTCTACATCAAAAATTTACCTAATAATACCAGCCTCTCACCCCCATTTAAAGCATCAGGAGAAAATCCATGTTCCCAGGTCTGGTGAGACATTTGATAAGACTGAGCCTGGAAGAACCCAAAGGAGTCCCTAGGGTTGCATCAAAATGTAATCTGGCTCTAGGCCTGGGGCAGAGCGGTGTCATCTGCTCTGGGGATAGGTTTAGACTGTGGGACCTTAGAGAATGACAGCAACGGCTGAGGTCCTAGGTTTCAGTCAGCTTGGTGAGAGCATCCGGAGCTGGAGTTTATTCAAGCTTGCAGTGCAGAGCCTGCATCAGGAAGACAGAATGAGAAGGCTTAGGAGGACCTGTAGTCATGCCAACAGGTAGGCCCTTCTCTGCTACTGAGGCAAAGGAGAACTAGACATGGGAGAAGCTAGACAAGGCACAAGACCAGTCGAACAACGGGAAGCATTTGCCACTCACTGGTTTTTGTAATTTTCTGTCTATTTTATATTAGGCAGCAGCATCTTAAGTGAGTGAATGTAAGGTTTGCTTTTCGGGGACCTAGCTATGTAGGTGAGTCACAGAATAATGGAATCTTCCTCACCGCTCCTGCAGGAGGGCATGGTTCGGAGTCTTCCTCACCGCTCCTGCAGGAGGGCATGGTTCGGAGTCTTCCTCACAGCTCCTGCAGGAGGGCATGGCTTGGAGTCTTCCTCACCGCTCCTGTAGGAGGGCATGGCTCGGAGTCTTCCTCACCGCTCCTGCAGGAGGGCATGGCTTGGAGTCTTCCTCACCGCTCCTGTAGGAGGGCATGGTTCGGAGTCTTTCCTCACCGCTCCTGCAGGAGGGCATGGGATTCTCCAATCTGCATCTTTGAAGACCACAACTCCCGTTCTCCAGCAGGCAGTAACAGAGACCATAGCTGGACTGGGAAAGTGAGAAGGTTCTGCAAATGAGGAGAACCTTGAAAGATAAGCGGCATTTAGACACACGAAGACCAACCTTTGCTGGACATGATGGCACATGTCTGTCATCTAGACAGTCAAGAGGCTAAAGCAAGAGCATCGTAAGTTGCAGGCCAGCCTGGGCTATATAAAGAAACCTGTCTCAAAAAATAAACTTAAAATAAACAAAGAGCAGGTTTTCCAACGCCTAGCAGCTAAACACGACTCCTCAGTGTAGCTCTGCTTCTCTGTCCGAACCCAGCAGGTACAAATGCACTGTGGTTCAACTGAATCAGAGACCACGTATTTGTAATAAGTAAATGATGAGAAATGGTGTGATATATGTGGTGGGAGCACCACCAGGCACGTGATATACGTGGGAGACAAAGATGAAGCGAAGCCCTCCAAGCAGATTCTCTCACAATCCTATGTCCACAGTCTTCACCCCTTCACCCAGCTCATTCCTCCGGGACCGAGCCTTTCAGGGACTCTCTAGGCAACTGAGCTTGCCTTTTGTCGATCAGCCGAATCCCTTTCTCAGTTCCCGCGGTACCCTCTGCTCTGAGTCAGGCACTTGCTCCTCTGGTTATAAGCAAGCAGAGAGCAGTTTACCTGATCTAGCGTTTCACCTCAGCAGAATCGCACAGAATCTCATCTTCTGGGTCTTCACTTTCTTTCGCTCAGAGTGAGTTTTAGACTCATCCACACTGAGCCAGTCTGTCCGTCACATATTCCTGTCTGTTGTAAAACCATATTCCATGCATGAATAATTTGCTTATTGCTGTCTTGCTTATTGCATTGTTTTGAATTTTACTTACGGTGAATAAAGCTGATGTAAGCATTTACATATTCATCTTTTAACATTAATTTTAGTTAGCTTGTAAAATAACAGGTTATATATGTGACAAGGCACACAAATACACATGTTTATATTTGCCTAATTCCCCACTCTTCTTCCCCCCAGGAGCTGTAATTCCCCTCCTGTTTTCATGTCACATATATATGCTTATATCTATATCTACTTAAATCTGTATTCTACCAATGGTGTTTACTTCACTCCCACACTGCCCTCTGCTGCCCCACCCTTGGAGACTTTTCCTCTCCTTTTCTAATTACCATCTACCTCATGTTACATGCATATTTAAATCTAAATTCTACATATAAGAGAAAAGGTGGTATTTGTCTTTTTTTTTTTAATCTGGCTCATTTCACTTAACACGGTGACTACTCCAGTTTCATCCATTTTCCTGCAAATTATATAATTCTATTTGTTTTGAGGCTAAATAAAAGCTCTGTATTCACATTACATTTTCTTTCCCCATCCCTTGGTTGTGTGCATCCAAGCTGGTTCTGTATGTGGGCTGCTATGAAGAGTACAGCAGAAGACACTGCAGAAGTGACTTTTGATAGACATATATTTTTCCAAGTCACTGGGCCATAGTGTATGTAAGTATACATTTAGCTTTATGTGAAATGCCCAAGTCTTTTTCTGAAGTGCTTTGGCCCACTTTGCATTCCCACCACCACTGTGTAAGAATTTTACGCAGCCACACTCTTGCCAGCCCTTTGTGTGGTCTAGTGAGTTTACAGAGCAATCTCACTGAGGGACTTGGATGATTTTTCCAAAAGTCTCCCAGTCCCCGGGAGAGCTTCCTGGAGCTCCAGTGGGGTTGGCTCTTCTTTGGGTTGTCATTTGTACTTCACACATGTGACTGTTTATGGGTAGAAGAGAATTGTCATCATGGGGCTAAGCTGATAGCGATGATGGTTGGCAGGCTTGCAGAGAAGAGTAACTTGGATAAGTGCTCCCTGGCAAAGAGGAGCAGTAATACATCATTGGAGAACTTAGAAAGGAGGCCTGTAAAGCTATACGTAAGAATTATATAACCATTGACATCTGTGGAAATCTGGCTGTATCCCTGTGGCTTTAGTGCTATGGTTTAAAATAATTTGGAGGAAGAAAAAAAGAGCTATGAGAAAAAGGGGGTTAGCCAAAGGAAGGAAAAATACGTTTGGAGCTTGCTCTAGTTAGAATCACTGTCTTCAGAAGGGCTGTGTGTAAAGGCTTGGTCCCTGCACACTCCTTTTGGAGGTTTGGGGCCACTAATAACATGTCCTGAATGGAACCTGGCCTCGCAGTCTCTTTTCTTCATTTTCTTTTCTGGCTTGTGATATAAGTGGGGGTTTCCCCTACCCTCCTGCTATGATGAGCTGTCCTTAATCAAGGCCCAAAGACTGGAACCATCTAGTCTTGAACTTGACTATATAGGGGCATAAGCCAAAATAAACCTTATAATACACACACACACACACACACACATATACACACACACATACACACACATATACACACACATACACACACATATACACACACACATACACATACACACACATATACACCCCCACACACATACACACACATATACACACACATACACACACATATACACACACATACACATACACACACATATACACCCCCACACACATATACACACATACACACACATACACACACACACACATTAGCAAACAAAAGTTGATTAATACAGGGACCCTCAGAACTGGCAAGGACACAGACTATTTTCAGTTCTGGCATCACTATCTACAAAACAAAACAGTTGATCAACTATCTGACCCACACTTTCCTGATGATTATGAACTAATTTTTAAATGTGGTTTATTGGCCACTTAGATACATGATTTTATGAGGGGCCTGTTCATATCTTTTGGCCAAGGTTATAAGTTGTTTTTTGATTGGTTTTTCTATTAAGTTGTAAGAGTTCTAGATACAGCTGGGCATTGGTGGTGCATGCCTTTAATCCTAGCACTTGGGAGGCAGAGGCAGGTGGATTTCTGAGTTCGAGACCAGGCCAGCCTGGTCTACAGAGTGAATTCCAGGACAGCCACCTTCCTCCCCTTCTCCCCTATCCCTCTTCCCCTCCTCCCCTCAACCACTCCTCCCTCCCCCACTCCTCCCCTCCCTCCTCCTCCCCTCACCCATTCCTCCCCTCCTCCCCTTACCCCCTCCTCCCCTCCTCACCTCCTCCCTTCTTTTTTACTGCTACCTCAGCTGACACTGCCCCTTCTGCCTTCTATGTATTGAGGATGTAACTAAAATTTCACTGAACAAGATTTCCACTCTTCTCTTAGCCATTCTGCTGAGCTGTGCAGTCATTGGAGACAGGCATGGGTTGTATTGTCTTCCTTTACATCATTATCGATGCACATTGTCTAGGAGAAGACACTGTAAAAAAAAAATTTAGCCTGGCGGTGGTGGCGCACACCTTTAATCCCAGCACTTGGGAGGCAGAGGCAGGTGGATTTCTGAGTTCAAGGCCAGCCTGGTCTACAGAGTGAGTTTCAGGACAGCCAGGGCTATACAGAGAAAACCTGTCTCAAAACAAAACAAAACAAAAAAAAAAAAGTAATTGAAAAACCAAACCAAATATGGACTGAGATGAGGGGCTGTATTCAAGTTATCTAAGTGTTATATAAGATGTCATTCTGAGCATCCCATCTGTGTCGGCCCCATGAAGGGAGACAGGCTCCCAGTAAGATGAGCTCAGAGACCTTCACCTATGCTCCATGGGCAGCAGGAATAAAAACCATCATTTCTACTTACATAACCTTTCCTATTTATAATCTACTTTCATATATCACATCTTTTAAAAAGGAGCTTCAACAGTAAAAAGGCCTTTCCCTACTCACAAAGACAAGCGAAAATACCCACAAGAATTTCAAATATAGGAAACAATAGGGAAAGGTGGTGGCAGGCCACAGTTTCAACTGAAGAAGAATTCTACCATGTAAAGGGATGACAGGTCTGTGCCTGAGGGCCTCCCTTTAGTCAAACCCCATCTGATGCGTGAGAGCCCTCAGCCTCATCTCTTCTGGATGAGGACTTCATCTCTGTTAAACGCCAGACAGACAGTCAGTGTCCCGTTCCCCCAGGACAGCAGTGTGGCTGTTCACTAAGGGCAGGGATATTACACATAAGTCTCATAGTCACAGTCTATTCAAAATTCACAGACACCACCCCCACCTCTGAGTGAGCCAGGCAAGGGTGACCCCAGACAGGACGTGGCACTTCCTGTCTGTGGCAACTCCTACCTCCATCAGCCACCCCACCCCCACTCCTGGTTTCCTCGCCCACATTTTCACTGTTTGTCTCTATTTAACTGCAGCTGACCTAAGAAGCTGTCATGATTATGTTTCTTGCGTGGAAAATGAGTATTTGGAGACATTCAATGGTTGGATAAAAAGTTGTGTTTAGGTATACAGAAATGTAGCCCCATGCCTAGTACATAGTTCGTGCTCAGTCTCTGTCTCTATGATGAAAATAACCAGCACTGTTCCCTCAGGCTTCTTGTCTGTCTGATCTCAGTCTTCTTTCTGGGCCAGACTGTTCTTTCTTTAGAATAAAGGAGGTAATTTTCTGAAGCCATACCTAACAGCTATTGTTAACTTGTTTCTAATATTTGGGGCAGGGTCTCATTTATAAGGCAGGATGGCCTGGAACTTGTTATATTACCTAGGCTGTCCTTGAACTCAAAACCCTTGTGCCTATCTCCCAAGCTCCAGGACTACGTGTGTGCACTGTGCCTAGACTAAAGCCTGCCTATCTTAGGGTTCTATTGCTGTGAAGAGACACCATGGCCACAGCAACTCTTACAAAGGAAAACGTTAACTGGGGCTGGCTCATAGTTTTCAGAGGTTTAGTCCATTATCGTTATGAAGCACGGCAGCACACAGGCAGACATGGTGTTGGAGAAGGAGATGAGGGTTCTACATCTCAGTTCTCAGCAGGAAGAGACTGCCACACTAGGCATAGCCTGAGCATCTGAGACCTCAAAACCCACCCCCAGGAACACACTTCCTGCCACAAAGCCACACCTACTCTAACAAGGCCGCACCTCCTAATAGTGACACTCCCTATGAGCCTATAGGGGCATTTTCATCCAAACCACCACCGAGCCTAACACTTTTTAAAAGCCCATCTTTCCACTTTTCACCCATTTTTGTTCCCAGAGCTGCTTTCCACTGAACTCCTTTTTCTTCTTTGACATAGAACTAAAACATGAGCCTGTTTTTGGTGTCTCTTCTCCTTCATTCCATCTGACACACAGGTTGAAAAGAGTAGGCCCAGATCAGATGACTTGTCATGTCTGATTTGTATACAGCTCAGGGAGCATGGATGGAAGCTAGTGACTTCCTCCAGCCACCCAGGGCAGAACCTCACCCTTCATCTCTTTTATCCCTTTGTGACTGGCTGAAACCATGAGCCAAACTAATTTTTTATACCCATAAATTGTTTCTTAAAGTATCTTAGTCACAGTGACAGAAGAAATCACCAGTACCCCAGGCTTTACAATTCAAACCTGAAGCTTTTTTCTGTTAGGCCATAGATACCATTCAGACGCAACCTCAAATCACCTCCTCTGTCACCCTCCTAGAATAGTAGAGATCACAGCAGCTAAGCTCCCTTCTGCACAGGGACATCACAGTCCCTGTGAGTGGACCTCCAACACTCAAGCATCTCCATGTTCAAGAACTGTGTTTTCTTCCTATTTCTTGGCTGAATGCAGAGAAAATATAAAACAAATTTCTATAGGGACATTTAATCCCTGAAAGCATCTGCCATCATCTGTTACACTCCATCTAACTCTGTTATGTAGGACACAGACGCTTTGGTCTCAGGAGGCGGAAGCAGAGGAAGAGACAAAGGAAACGGAAGTGAGTGAGTGACTTGGGAGTCTGCTCTGAAGAATCAAAGCAGTAAGAATACAGTTGCATTGTGATAAAAGCAATAAGAATACAGTTACATTGTGATAAAAGCAATAAGAATACAGTTACATTGTGATAAAAGCAATAAGAATACAGTTACATTGTGATATTGGCCAGTATCAGGGTTCCAGGGATATACTTGGAGGTTCTGAGGGAGTTCCAAGTTCCTGGGCCCAGGAATAAGGAATTGAAGAGATGGGTGGATAGCTGTAGAAACAAGGGCAGTTTATTAGAAAAAGATACATTTCAAAGAGTGGAAGGGAGCCAGAAAGGTTAGTGGCTGGAACAACACCTGCTAAAAACAGGGTAGGGTTGTTATATGTGAGCTGAGTCATTTTAAAAGCACAACACTTTCTTGTGCATGTTCTCTATGACATGAAGTTCTAGGGACAGCTTCATGCACCACACAGCTCATTAGCAACTTAAATCTCCACCCATGAGTATGCATTTTAATATTATAATGAGTCAAGTCACTGGCCTGTCTCTATACCTGTGCTAGGAGATGGGCTTCCTCCAGTTCTCCTGGGCTTTAGCCCAGTGATTCTGTCCTTCACCTTTGCCAACTATTTTTTTGTTTTGTTTTGTTTTGTTTGAATATAGTTTGTAAAGTGTTGTACAAGGCCACCCAGATTTCACTTTCCACCCTCCTCTCCTTGGTGGAGACTAAGATAAAGTCCCTGCTTACCGGGAGAGTTATTTCTTGAGTTTCTGGTGGACGGTGCACCCTAGGAGGATGGGATGCACGGTCTCTTGCACGAAGCAATCCTGCAGTCCCTACAACTGTATCTGTCAACAAACCACAGTAAATACACAAAATCAAGTGAATCTTTAAAACCCTTGGTTCATGTTGTACTATCCTTGTTGACCTATTACTTGAGTCTTCATTATTTCTTCTTTCTCTCATCCATATGTTTTAATGATGTGGAAAGAAGCTTGAAACTATACCCAAGAATTAGAACATGGATGTGAATTACAGACCTACTCCTGTGATCCTTGCCTGTCCTCCCCTGCTTCCCATTACAGTGGCCAAACCTATCTCCTACCATTTTCTTGCTCTCTTTAGGTTTACTGCACACAGATCAAGACCTTAAAATATATTGTTGCCAGGCATATAGATTTTAATTCCATCACTCCAGAGGCAGATGGATCTTTGTAAGTTTGCAGCCAATGTGGTCTATATAGTGAATTCTAGACTACATTGTGAAACTCTGTCTCAAAGCAAACAAATCAAATATATATTTATGTATGTACAGTTTCATTATATTCAAATTTTAAGAAAAATATCAAATCATTCCATGGCTTTCCAAATCCAAAGTCCCCAAATCCACATTAATCCAAACAAAAACATGCTCAGGCCTATCACCACAATACCCCACTCCTGCTACCAATGTTTATGTCTGTGAACAGACACCATGACCAATGCAAGTCTTATAAGGACAACATTTAATAGGAGCTGGCTTACAGGTTCAGAGGTTCAATCTATTATCCAGGCAGGAGCATGGAAGCTTCCAGCAGGCATGGTGCAGCAGAGCTGAGAGTTCTATATCCTCATCTGAAGGCCATTAGGAGAAGGCTGGCTCTCATGTAATTAGGAGGAAGGTCTCATTGCCCACCCCGACACTTCCTCCAACAAGGCCACACCTCCTAATAGTGCTACTCCCTGAGCCAAGCATTCAAACCACCACACACACATATCTAGAGGTGTTTAGAGTATCATTGTTATCCTTTTTTTTTACAACTGCATGATACTCCTTTAAAGGTATCACTTGTTCTTGTAAGAAGTCTGTTTAAGCTGGGCAGTGATGGCACACACCTTTAATCCCAGCAGTTGGGAGGCAGGGGCAAGCGGATTTCTGAGTTCAAGGCCAGCCTGGTCTACAGAGTGAGTTCCAGGACAGCCAGGGCTACACAGAGAAACACTGTCTTTAAAAACAAACAGCAACAACAAAAAAAACCCAACAACAACAAAAGAGAAAGAAAGAAAGAAAGAAAGAAAGAAAGAAAGAAAGAAAGAAAGAAAGAAAGAGAGAGAGAGAGAAGGAAAGAAAGAGAGAAAAAAAAGTCTGTTTAAAATGTCCAGTTCTTTGTTACCAACAGTGCTGCTGATGTTTGGTGGCAAGCATATACAAGAGCACTTCTGGACTTACTAGCTCCACT
The DNA here is from genome assembly GCF_008632895.1 of Mastomys coucha. Lineage (NCBI taxonomy): Eukaryota > Metazoa > Chordata > Mammalia > Rodentia > Muridae > Mastomys > Mastomys coucha. Next base: position 50,795,203 of record NW_022196891.1, on the reverse strand, counting down.
TAGCAAATGAGGAAATGGAGTCTCAGAAAGATTCCTGAAAGCTCTCAGTAACACACAACAAACAAGCAACCAGAATCAGGGTGGCCATGTAGAATAGAGGAGAGGAAAAGTAGAGGCGGGGCTTAGGGGGCAATCAGAGTAATGTTGAGACCTTCATCTGGCACAGTCTTATCTTGAAATAAGAACTCCTATCTACTGGCATTGATGAGCTTGTTGTATGTCTGCTTAATATGCCTTGGCCTATACTGGTCTAGAACCCCTGCTTTGGTCCCGATGAAGAGTCATGTGACCCTTTCAACCACAGGGCTGAGCCCTGCACTGCAAAGCAACTCTTTCTGGGCTGCGTAAGCAGTCGTCTCTCAGGGTACTGCCTCCCTCCCTTGGAACAGATGAGAAGCTTCCATAGTACCCTGGCAGGTGCCCCTCCCCCAGGGTAGGTTGACCCAGAGTCAAAGCCTCCCTGGTTGCTCCTGCTTTGCCCCTTACACCCACACCCAACCAATACACAGGCTAGTGAGGGTGAGGCCACCCACAGAGCCATTTAATGCCCAGGAGTGAGTGCAAGACCATGCCCTGGGCACATGCAACAGGAAGAAGACACAGGATCACAGCTGCACTGTGATGTCAGGGATGGGGCAGATGGGCATTCAAATAAAAACTAGAATTACCAGGCAAATATGCCCTAGGCAGACCAGCTGTTGCTTCGCTGTGGCTGACAGACTTCCTGCAGAGTCTATACAGGCCCTCTGTAGAAAGTCCCTGAGACTCAGGCAGGAGCCTCACTTTTTCCCAAGGCCACTGATAAGTGCTCATAGGCTAGGTCTTCTGGGGGAATTTACTACAGCAGTGGTTCTCCACCTTCCTAAATCTGCAACCCCTTTATACAGTATCTCATGTGTGGTAATCCCCCCAACCATAAAATTATTTTCACTGCTGCTTTCATAACTGTGATTCTGCTACTGTTATAAATTGTAATATAAATCTGTTTGGAGCTAGAGGTTTGTCAGAGGGCTCACAACCCACAGGTGGAAGAACCACTGTGCTGAAGGTTCAAATTGGGATTAGAGGGGAAAAGTGCAGGGGTCCGTTTGAAAATCCCAGCATTGAAGCCCCACGGGTGGAGAGTGAGGGATCTCACCTTTGGGCAGGAAAGGCTGTCTCATCATCATGAGAACTAGGATGGGAATAGGGTCCTGGGCAATGGGACTGCCAGCCAGGAGGTATCACCTTTAACTCACACCCTCTGAGACTTCAGACTCCAGGTAAAAAAAGAGCCACAGCAGCTGAAGAGTTCTCTAAGAGCTCAGTCCCCTCACACAGGAGGTGCTTTCCTCAGGAAGGCAAAGCATTGGCAGAGCCTGGGCTGGAAGCCAGGGCACCACAGAGGAAGACAGAGTCTGCCACCCCAGCTGCTACCATCAGCAAACTCTGTTAACCCTTCAGAGCCCGGGAATCATCACACCTAAGGAGTGATGATTAAAGGAGATGTGAATCACAACATCCCTACGTGAGAAACTGAAATGTGCCCCCACCGTACTCCTCTCTCATTGACCTTTCTATGGAATTTATAGCAAATGCTACTCCTGTGCTTCTGATCTACGCCTTTCTTCTCTGGATGGGTGGCCAATGTACATGAAATTTCTTCTACAGCTTTAGACTTTAGCTTTCTAGACTCTTCCAACCACCCCCAACTTATGCTCACAATCAGGCACCTACAGGTCCTTGACTTTGCCCAGCAGCCTATAAGGATAGGCTGTTATAAATGGGAATGAATGGCCATCTAATGGTCTGAGGTCACTTCAAAGTGGCCAGACTTCTTTGGCTTCTGTCCAGCCTGGAATGCTTCCTTCTGGCCCTGGACACTGTAGAGAACAGGGGCAGGTGCCAGGGAGACAAAAAGGCCCTCAGGTCAGACAGCTGTCAAGAAGCTGAGTGGGGGTGGGGCGCGGGAGGGAAGCAGTCTGAGCAGGGAGCGGATCGGATCTTACCAAAAACAGCACACTGGGCTCACCTCGAGAAGCTAATGACCCAGACAGCGGGCACTGAACATGCCCTGGTGCTTCTCCTGTTTCCTTTATTTTAGGATCCAGGCTTCCAGCTCCCACTCAAAAGAGGGATTAGCCCAAGCCAGTGAGCAAGTGGCCAGCAGCTGCTCCCTCAACAAAGCGAGCCTTGTCTCTGTCGCTGCAGATGCTGTCCTTCTGTGTGAGACCTGCTTCCTCCCGCCTGAGTCAAGTCCCTCTGCAGAGCTGCCTGCAGAAAAGGCAATTTAGCAGTGTGAGGAACAAGGGTTCAACAGCTCTCCTGTACCCCCACACTCCCCTATTCCTTCAGGTTGCTTTAGCTCAGTCATGGCAGCCTGTGAGTCAGGTATTAAGGCTATTTGCTCCTGATTGTTTCAGGGTTGGGTCCTCGCTGAGCCTGCCCCTCTCCCTCTTTCACCCAGGCCAAAGCCACAGAGAAAGCAAATGGGCTGCTGAGTAACTGTCCGAAGTCATCTCCCCAGGAACTACACCCTCACCTCACAGTAAGAGTTTCCCATGATCCACATGGACCGGGATGTGAATGTGATCATGATACTCAAGCTCCCAGAAGCCTAGCTGGAGACACCCACATCCCAGCCCCTCACTCCACCTCCCTGCCATCTCTGGGAGACTCTGTCACTCCTTGAGGAGCTACTGGGTTTCAATGACCCTTACACACTAGCTACGACTGGCCTAACAATACCCTGGCTGGGAAAACCCCAACACGTTCATTTTTAGAACATGCAGTTGAAATCATTTCCCTTCGCATCCCAGCAAGCCTACACATCACTATTGTGAGTTGGAAGCAACTCCGTTCCCATTCATTCCTGAGCAGTTTACACCGGGTGCTCCGAGTATGAACATCCCTGTGCTTCCCCAGAACCTACAAGTCAAAAGTATAGCTCAATTCCTGCTGAGATACATTACATAAGAGCATGCTCTCAGTGCCTGATCAGATCTGATGCAAGGAGGTTGGTATTTTTTTTTTAACTCTGCCAACTCAAACATCCAGTTAATCTGTTTGCATTTGGGGTGGTGATTTGAGGAGCTAAGTAACAAGTCCTGGCATATCTAATTTGCATTTTAACACAGCACCCTCTTAGATGAGAAGCCTTGGTTACAAGCTAACAGAGGTCCTGTTTTTCTGCAAGCACAGCTTCCATTCACCCACCTTAGCTGACTAACTGCCAACTGGTCCCAGATAATGTTAAGGGACCGAATATTAAGATGGCTTCCACACCAGGGCCAGGCTCTCCAATGCTTAGAGCTATTTTTTTTAAGTGCTTCCCCATACCCAATCCTGCTCCAGGTGGTTTCAATAAATTACCCATAATCCTGTGGCTACCCTTCAAAGAAATGTACTGGGACCCTTTTGCTAATAAGCAAAGCAAGGCCAGGAGAGCCTCCTTCTCCAGGGTTCTAAACAACATCAGTATCCAGGCGCCTGCCTCTGTGGATCAGAATCCTCTGTGCTCTCCCACGGGTGACCTCTGGGAAGAGCCAGCCCCTGATCATGCCCATGATGCTAGTATTAGTGCCTGCCGGATGGAGACAGCATTCTGGTCTGCACACTGGGGATGTGCCTTCCCACGGCAGACGAGGGAAATGGAGTCAGGTGTCCTCAGTCTGGGGACGAGGCTGTGGCTCAGCAACCCTAAAAAAGAATGTTGTGTCCATGATGTGCTGTGAAGGACAGACTGAAGGACCTGGGGAGACACTACAAAGGGCAGGACAGATGCAAATCAAACTCAGTGACTGCATCTGTACTTATTGCCAGGGAACAGCCTGGCACATAACCAGCCAATCTAACCCCAAGCAGGCTTTGCAGTATATCTTTCAACCATGGTTGTTTTCTACCAGGAGACCAGACTTCTGAGTGAGCAAAGGTCCCCCCATCTCTCCTCCAGTCAGTGTACACTTGTTGGTCCCATCCCATGAACAGCTTAGTTCTAGTACTCCAAGTTCCCTCCAGTTCCAGCTCCACCCACTCCATCCCCTGAGAACCTCCTGTCCATAGCACAGTAGACATTGGGATGTTGACTCTGGAGTTAGAGTGCCAGGATTCTAAACTCCACTTCTGCTAGCCTCGCTCTGTGTGACCTTGAGGATATCATATAACCCATCTGTGCTTCCATTTCCTCGTGTGTTCTTGGTGATAACAACAACATTCACCTTATGGTGGGCTGATACCTAACCTCTAGTACCTCAGAAGTTGGAGACAGGATTTTAAAGAGGATGACGTTGAAGTTATGCAAGAAGGGAACATTTGTCCATTAGGACAACTGTCCTTAGGAGAAGGGAAGAGACTCTAGGAGTTCCTTAGCTCTTCTGAGGACTTTTCACATCACAACCATCGGCACCTATCAATGAACATAAGTGGCTCCATAGTTCAAGCGTGAAAAATTAGAATCCAGGGCTTAGAAGTCAAGAGCCATTCAGAGGGTGCTTACTGTACAGAGTCAGCATTGAGGCTATGGTCTGTCTAGATCTGAATCCCCTGTGCTTTCCCATCAGCTATCTCTGCAAAGCCAGCCCCTGTAGGTGCTCACATGGCTGGGATCAGTGCCTGAAGGAGGACTAGTGACATGACTTGCTGATTCCTGCAGTTCAGAGATGTACCTCTCCTCAGTGGCAAGCAAAGAGCCGCCACCAAGTCCAGGGGAGATGCCTCAGTGGAAACCAGCCCAGAAGAGCCTTGGTCTTGAAGGTTCAGCTCCAGAGGCATGAGACAGTAAAGTTCTGTTGTCTTGGTCATGCATGTGGAACTGGTTTCCTCCTTCCACCTTGACATCTATTCTGGGGATAGGTCTTGGGCTGCCAGGCTTGCAGAGCAATCACCTTTGCTTCCGGTGCTGTCCTACTGGTCACTGTTCTCCCTCATAGTCAGGCAAGAAGCAAATGAGTTCCAAAAGGAGGAAAGTGCTGGCTGGTTTCGACAGTCCTAGCAGACTAAGACACTATCCCATAGGACTGTGCAGGGATCCTGCTAGACGAAGTCCGACTCCCAACTGCTTTATTTCTTCCTGCTTGTCAGTGCACAGCTGCCCACATTCACCTGGCACGTGCTAATGCTTGTAAACCAAGGAAGGTCATTGTAAGAGCCAAGGAAGTTCACTGAGGTCCCAGGTTTTAGAGTTCTTGCCTCCACCCCTAAATTATACTAGCGTCTTAGCCGTACACAGTGTCTCCCCAAAGCACTTGTGGGTTCAATATTCTTTTAGTAAATATTTAGGGAGCAGAGCAAGGAATGAGGAAGACGCAGTCTCTTCCCTCGGGAGTTTAGTGTAGCAAAGAAGATAAGGCATGCTGATTTTATAATAGCACTGGCTTTCTGTAGTTTTCTTTTACTATTATTATTATTATTATTATTATTATTATTATTATTATTATTATTCATTTCTGCAGCATCTCTGGCACATATGCTATGACGTGCATTTGGAAGCCAAAGGACGACTTTGTGGAAGTGGTTTCCTCCTTCCGCCTTTACATGGGTTCTGGGGATAGAACTCAGCCTGCCAGGTTTATGCACCAGACACCTGTACCTCCTATGCTCTCTCTCTCACTGGTCATGGTTCATCTTTCATAGTCATGCAAGAAGCAAATGAGTTACAAAAGGAGAAATGTTGCAGAGAAAACTCCACTTAACACACACAGTATTTGCACTCCTGGGTGCAGCAGCACTCAGACACAAAAGCCAGGTCCACACCAAGTAACCATTAAGGGAAGGAATGGAAAGCCAGGCCGAGGGCCCTGTTCCACCTTCCAAAGAGCAGAAGACTGCGGGCAGGGATGTTCGTGAAGCTTCATAGAGGAAGCTGTTGGGAACTGGAAGCCCTAGCACACCTCATCCCCAGAAGGAAGAGGAGGAAGAGGAAGGAGAGAAGACTGCCTGACTCTCACCTCACCCCCCAAGGGAGCAGGTTCCACAATCCATTGGATAGCTTGGCATATAGCTGATGCCTGAAGCCCAGAGGTGGGGGTCTGATTTCAGCCCAGAAAAACCAGTGATATGCTAGGCTGATTAAGGAGCCCTGGCTGCCAAACAACGCACACTTTCTGCTTTATCAGGCCTCAGTAGTCCCAGTGGACCTGTTGCAAGCATCCTAAGTGAAGGTCAGCGCAGGGTCCTCCTGTGACCCGTGGGCATGCAGACTTCAGGGGTCACCACACCACAGGGCATAGTCCAGGGAAAAGCAGGCACAGCCATGATGGAAATCACTGTCATTGAGGGTGTTGCCAGGAGGGTCTCCTGATACAGGGGGTCACCAGTAAACTAGAAGTGTACCAGAGTCCACTCCAGTTTAGAGCTCACAGCCCAGGCTAGATAGCGTCCACATCAGGCATGATCACTGACTAGGTCCTCTGACTCTCTCTGTCCCCTCCACTCTCTCCTGGCCATAGGATATGGCTTCTGTTGGCAAAAAAAGAAGCAGCAGAAAAGCTGGAAAGAGAGAAAGGCACCACATGCAGTCTCCAGGGAGGGCTATGGTCTGAGCTCTTCCTGCCGGCCATGATTCTGGGCCAGCAAATTGGGATTTGAGGGGTATCATTTGCACATTAACGCTTTCTACATATAGCCCAAAGGTTTTATACCCTTGAAGAAAAAAAAATCAGCTTTCCATTAAAGTCAGACCTTCTCTGGTCTGATTTTAATTCTGATTTGGATTATAAACTTCAGTGTACTTCCTTCCCTCCATCTTTTCACTCCACCTGAAGGATAAACCTTTGGCAGCAGAAGCTCACTCTCCTTCTGTTCCCTCAGCAGGACCTGAGCACCAGGCACAAAGATTTGATGACTAATGCAGCACCTTTCAGGGAGACGCCATTGCACAAAGCAATCGACAGCTATAAGCAATATGAACCCACTGCGTTTTAGATGGCCCCAGCTGAACAAACTTCCAAACCGTCGACAAGCCTTTTCTCTCCCCGCATTTTCAAGCCGTAGGTGGCACAAATAAAAATACCACCTGGCATTTGTATGGCACTTCACAAAGCCACTCTCATAACCACCCCCCACGCTCAGCCCCAGACCATTCTCAATCAACCCGTGTCTATCCACACCCCTACTCTTCCCGGTGGCCAGCCCCGTGCCAGACACTGCAGGACCGGGCCACGCGCTCCCCTCCTGCGGAGTCCACGTGTTGTGTGAAGAGTTTCCTCATAGAGAGTCAGACAGCCAGAAATGTGGGCAGAGAGCGAAGGGCAGCTTGTTCAGGTTTTGTTTATTATGTTCTCATAGCCTGTGTATAGTAAAGGTGAATGATTTTCACTTTACATGGTAATGAAAAGAACTCAATGAGGATTTGGTCGGCCAAGCGGTTTATAGGGCAGATGAGCTGCGTTGTGCTCCGTGAATGACCAGCTAAGGCTACTGTGGTCGGGGCACATGTGGGGCCTACTCACCTTGTCCTAATCTGGCAGAGGGGAAGGAGGAGAGGGGTTAAGTTCAAGAAATAAACAGTTTATTGAGAGGATCCCAAACCCAAAACCTGGTGAGACTTGTAGTCCCATCCTGGCATCTCCCATAGTGTCCCACTACATCCCGTAGAGTCCTTGAGAAGCCACAGGGACAGGAAGCCATCGTTCCTCTTGGCTTCTCCTTCCTTGTCTCATGCCAAGTGACACGGTGGCACAGACGCCCAGCGCCAGGAGCACTGGTACCACCTCTCCTGTTTTAACTGGAAAGGGATGGATCTCAGGAAAGCTGACACTTGACAGACTGTAGAAAGCCACAGTTGCTCTGTAGGGTCAACAGAGTTCTGGGGTTCTTGCTAGAAGGCCATCCTGCCTATGAATGTGCCCCCCTTCACCTTTCCCTCTGCCATGCTGGCAGCTGGGGGGTCTCTCCTGCCTTGCCCCTTCCTCCTCAGGCTTCCCCCACCTTGCCAACCCTCACCCGGTTCTCATGCCTTCCCCTTCTAGCAGAAAGAGCTACTCTATCTTCCGAGGTGTGTGGACCATCCAGGACACCTGGGCAGAGCATTCGCCTGTTCACAGCTTTGGTTTCTCAGAGCAGCAAGTTCTAGGGGAAGCACCAGGAAAAGCAGAGCCAGCAGGCAGCTTCCTTGCTGCCTGTCCAACAGTGTCAATGAAACTAGTGAGGGCTTGAAGCAGGGGTCCGTGTTGCACTGTAGTCCCCGAAATGCCTCCCAGATTTGATCCAGGAAGGGGCCACCCTCCACAGAGAAATTTGGAAGCTGTTGTGTATCACGCTTGTCACTACCAAGACAGTCTTCACTCCCTAGCTATGTTCCAGCCACCCTACTGGGAGACCTTGGGTACAGAGGCACAGCCTGACACACAATGGCCAAACACAAGAGTATATGAAGACAAACGGAGATAGAGTCCATGATGCAGGCCGGGAGGAAGCGCTGTGGTAAAGACAAAGGCTGGGGAAGCATGGAAAACAGTTCTCCTTCAAGTGCTCTTGGTGTTCCCCGACCTCGGTGTGCCTACTGCCAGCTACTGCATTTAGCCTGAACCCAAGCATGACCTCAAAGGAGCCAGCCAGACTGAGAGGCACGAGGCAGTCACCACGAGAGTCAGCTGCAGAGTGGGCAGGGCATCCTGGTTATTGTGCTTTGGGCATCCAGGTGTGCTGTCGGGCCTGTTTTACTCAGTTCTGTTCCTCTTTGTCGTTTAGGCTGCTGCTTACTGCCCACATCTGCACATTGGCACCACCAGCAGGACATTAAAGACTACTGCCACCTGGCTCCCTCTGAGCCTCTCCGATTTAGCTACTCTATGGTAGAAACTGAACAGTTAGGTTTTTGTTGTTGTTGATGATGATGATGGTTTTTTCAGTGCCCCCCTGGTAAGCCTGAGCAGCGAGGCTAAGAACCACTGTCTTGGGCCATCTTTGTCCAATGTCTGCAGGCCATTACATATGTAGGAGCAGCTCCTTTCTTTTGTTCAATGTTGCTTTATGGGTCCCTTGCCTAGGTCTATAGGAACAGCATCTCTTCTGGGTGTAGAAGCTGGGAATTAGCATTTGTGAGGGGTTTTCAAGGTGATCCCTATTCTTCATGCTCATGCTTAATAGTAAATACTACTTCAGAGTATCACTCCCCTTTTGACCCAGAATACTCGAATTGCCAATGACTGAGATCTAGTTAGTCCACAAGAGCAATGGCAAACCACACACCAGACCCAAAGGAAGTCAACACTCCGGTGGGACCAATAGGCCGCTCGGAGATGTAAAGCCACAGCACTGTGTCCCGCTGCCTGGGCTGGCCCAAGTCAGGGTTCAGTCTGCAGCACAGTCACATGACTGGAGCAAAGGAAGACATCAAATGGAAATGGAGGTATCCGCGATGAAGACCCAGTGAGGCAGATGAGGTTCGTAGAGGAAGAGATGAGGGGAGGGGACTGGGAGACATGGAAGCTTGGAGATGAGGTATGCTTGGATATTGCTCTAGATGTTGTAAACATTTCTCTGTCTCATCACAGACCAAAACCTGGGCTAGCATGACCAAAGTGCCTAAGAGGAGGTATCAGGGCTAGAAGCTCTGTGCCTTCTAGAAGAAGCAGGGGAGACAGAGTATGTGAAAGCTACTCACATGGGAAGATCATGTCTGCAGTGTACTGCCCAAGACTCACAACTCACAATCAAACACAGACACACACACACACATACATACACATATTCCATTGAGGAGTACCATAAACAGAGCTATCTGCTCCTCGACACAGACGCAAGCTCACATGTCCTTGTCTTGCTACAAAATTCAGGCTACTCAAACTTGGTCCTTCATACTGCCTATGTGAAAAGGAATCAGCAGGGTGCATGGCATTCACCATCTGCAGCCTTCATCCCACCAACAGCTGGCAAGAACTCTAGGCCCCAAATGAGGGTGCCACACCACACACATGGAGCCATTTTGCGTTGGGATGGTACCATTGGTGAGAAGGGCCATCTATGACGATTCCATCACTGCAGGTCCAGTGTATGTGCACCTCATATTGGACAGTAGCATTGGCAGCAGATGCACATTTCATGTGTAAACAATGTTTTAAATACCCTGTGAGAGAATTGAATCATTACATTAATTCTGGCAGCTTTAGCTAAGAATATTTTTGTATCAGGGTGGAGAAATCTATGTGCTCTAACTAGGAACATCATTTGAAGCTTCAGAGTTCTTATTAAATGTGACTGCTACAGGTCCCTTCAGTGTGAGGCCTAGAAAGTAGATGTTCTCTCTCTCTTTGAGGTTCACACCCACTCACAATGACAGTGTGTCACTTGGAAGGCAGTTGGCACTAACACGGCAGGACTCGAGGGTCTTCTTAGCCTTGTCTGGCTACAACCAAGGGAGGAACTGATTCTTCAAGACCAGAATACAAACCCTAGGATACCTCAGAAGGGCTAGCACCCCACAAAAGGAGAGTGTCCACCTAGCCTTCCACCACCTGCTTTCTAGGGCAGCCTGGCCACAGACTATTTCATTCACTCAAGCAGAAAGTTTATGGCTCGTCAATGAGCCCAAGTTGACTGGTTGTGAATTATCACAGTGGTGCCTTCACCACATTCTCAATTCACCCAGAGACCAGCAGCTTCCAGTTTCGTCTTCCGCCTTCTGCTCTCTATGCTGAAGATTCATCTCCCTGTCCCTGCAGAAGATAGCAGGGTCAGCTTTCTCCTGGGTAGCTTCAGAGATTCCATGATGTTCATACTTCCTGCAGGAAAGAGTATCCTAGTGCATTTCCAGGGTACCACATAAACATTGCAGGAGAGTTTCCAAAGCCCGGTATTCACAGTGATCTTCCCAGGTCAGTCCCAAAGGCTAGAGACCACTAAGTCAGCTATTTCTCAACAGCCAAACGTGGACCCTCTTTAAGAAAGTATGTCCAGGAAGCAAGCTGCAATGAGAGTTTCGGGCTAGGTTCCCAGTCTCCCCCTTCATAGTTACATGCCCTGCTTGGAAGGAGGAGGTGGAGAGATGGGGAAAGCAATAGGTGCTAGGAAAGCTGCCATGCTACGGGAATGTACCTCCCTTTGCCAAGCCATCTTTCATCCTAAGAGATCAGTGCTATATAATGCCATGGGAAGGTGAGGACATGGAATACATTAGGCAACAGACAGGTTATACAGAGCCTCATTGCACAAAAGTCTACTGATGCTACATTCGCTGGCCACTCAGCTTCTAGAAAAGTTCTTAATAGAATTGAAGAAGATTCACAAACTCTATCTTTCAAAAGGACAGCTCTGCTCAGAAGTCATGGGAGAAATCTCCCAAGACCCTTTCTGGAATTACAAGCGTAAGGAAGTTCAGTGAATTCCTTAGACTGAAAAAGAACCTCAGACTCTCTATTGGTCCTGTGGAAATGGAAGACACACACAGTCAACGCCAAGGAATATGTCTTTTGTCAGTGGTCACCTGTCAGTGGTGCTAGGGAGCTAGAATTCCAAAAAGACCTCTCCTCTAAACTGTGAGGTCAGGTCCAGTTACTCAGGTTGGGCCACTGGGTTGTAACAGTGCATCATAGCTGAGAACTTGAGGCATCGAGCTAATCCTCCCTTGGGTAAAGGACAAGGTGAAGAAAGTGTGGTGTGGCGGTGATGGGAACTGCATTTGCATTATTTACAAATTAGCCCAGCACAGTGAATCTGCCTTCTCAATAGAGATGACCGAAGGCATTATGAAGGGCCAGTTACTGGCCCACCCAGAGAAGGGTGATAGCAGCAGTGCTGCCTCTAACCAAAACACAAATCTGGGTAGAAGGAAGAGAGGCCCAGCTCCATCAGCTGGGTCATACTTTGGAAAAGCCCTTCATTCCCTTGACACTCCTACCCACCAGCCTTCCACCCCAAACCCCAGTGCCTTTGGACATCTATGACATTTCACATTAGAATATGGCCTTGGCAGCAAGGGGAAAGGAAAGCCGGTGACTTCCAAGAGTCTGCATCCGAGGTCTAGCTGAGCCGCCGCTGGCTTTGGGACAGCAGGTCTAAGTACATTTTAGACCTCAGGAACCTGGGGTAAGAGTCTTTCTCCATGAGGCTGTGGACTTTTCCCTGAGCTTGATCAAAACAAGTCAGGGATGGCTCTTGCATGTTCTTCCTCGTGGCCTCTCGGGTCTGGAAATCGATATTTACCTGGAGATACAAACAGAGAGCAAAATCACAGGCCCTGAGAGGCCAAGGCAGCCACTGGGCAGTGAGCCCATCAACCGCAGTGTCTTACTCTTTAGGGTCATTAATGCTCCTCAAACTGCTCTCATGGGCTTTATTCCCCAGGACTCCAGAAGAAATGTCGTGGAGGCTGAAGTCTAGATAGGCTTAGTTTTGTGTTGTAACTAAGGTGAGTGAAGAAACAAGAGACTAGGTGGGTTTGGTGGCACACATCCTTAATCTCAGCACTCAGGAGGCAGAGGCAGCTGGGTCTCTGTAAACTCAAGGTCAGTCTGGTCTACATAGTGAGTTCCAGGAAGGCAGAGTTATGTAAAGAGATCATGTCTCAGAAGGAGGAGGAGGGGGGAAGGAGGAGGAAGAGGAGGAAGAGGAATAAGATAGGAAGAGAGGGAGAGAGGAAGGAAGGAAAGAAAAGAGGGAGAGAGGGAAGACAGATAGAGAGACAGAGAGGCAGACAGAGACAGACAGACAGACAGACAGACAGACAGACAGAGAGCAAGAGGAGAGAAAAACTACAAAGCTTGTCTAAAAGAGGAGGAGTAGGTAAAAGAACAGTGGCAAGAATCCTCAAATCAACGGACCCTAATCAAGAATGTTGATACCAGACTAGTGTGGGTCTCAAGCCAGTTGTTAATGATGGTCCCCTAAATATGCCCTCTCATTCTTTCTTAACTACCAAGGCCAACAGATACCAAATACAGACAGACCCTGGTCAATGTACATCTCTCTATATGTCACTCTTAGGGGCTAATAGCATTCTAATCAACTAGTAAAGACCTTACACCCAAGTCCAAGCTGCCTAAATACAGAGAGCAAACTGTTCAATTAAACCCTCCCAAGGGACATGCTGTATTAAAATTCAGAACAGCTACACATAATTCTAATCCAGCACTGAAAGTGACTATAAATATTCATTAATGAGCAGTGGCAAATGCCCAGGAGGTGCTTTATCTCTAACATTTAGAGTAGCCTAGAAAGGTGAGTGACGTTATGCTCTCTTATATTAGGGAAAATAAGACTCAGCGTGGTTGAACAAATTGAGGACGATCCCATATCATGGCAGAACTGAGGCTGCAAACAGAGGGAACTTACTCCGTTAACCTCTGCTGTCCTTAAAAGCTGTTTATCACATGTTTGTTCGTTTGTTTCTGATTTGGTGTGTGTCTGTGTGTGTGTGTGTCTGTGTGTGTGTGTGTAGGTCAGAGGACGATTTTCAGCAGTCAGTTCTCTCCCTGCACCATGTGTGTCCTGGAGATCAAACTTAGATCATCAGGCTTGGCAGCAGGTACCTCTACCCAGTGAGTCATTTCAAAGGCCCCAGTGCTGCTTCAACAGAAAATAGACATGCACTCCATGGCACCTCCTCTTGCAAAATCACTGGAGCAAAAACACATCCTGGATAACATGCATCAGGCAGACAGCAAAACCACTCCTAATATAGGGCCTGTACTGGCTGGTTTTGTGTGCCAACTTGACGCAGGCTGGAGTTATCACAGAGAAAGGAGCTTCAGTTGGGGAAGTGCCTCCATGAGATCCAGCTGTGGGGCATTTTCTCAATTAGTGATCAAGGGGGTAGGGCCCCTTGTGGGTGGTGCCATCCCTGGGCTGGAAGTCTTGGGTTCTATAAGAGAACAGGCTGAGCAAGCCAGGGGAAGCAAGCCAGTAAGGAACATCCCTCCATGGCCTCTGCATCAGCTCCTGCTTCCTGAGCTGCTTGAGTTCCAGTCCTGACTTCCTTTGGTGATCGACAGCAATGTGGAAGTAAGCTGAATAAACCCTTTCCTCCCCAACTTGCTTCTTGGTCATGATGTTTCTGCAGGAATAGAAACCCTGACTAAGACAGGGCCTTTTGCGCAAATTCTCGGCTTCCCCTCCTTAGAAGCTACCCCTTTCTCATCAGGATCCAACTTGTCAGAGTTAGGATGCCCAAGGGAATAGAAGGAAATCCCAAGGTATGGCTCAACCTCATCCCCCAAGACCTCAGGAGATAGCCGTCATGACAAACTCACCTCCCGTGGAGCCTGCACATCCACAAACTCCTCAAAGATTCTGTGGGCCTTGGTGACTAATTTTGCAGTTGACCTGGTCTTCTTGAACTCCTCACAGGCCAGCCAGAACTCCAGGTTCTCCTCGCTGAATTCTGTCTTCAGGAAGGCACGGAAGGCTGCCACCCCATCTATGGATGCAGAAAGAGATGGGAGAAAAGACAGAAAGAAGAAGCTTAAGACCAAAGGCTGCAGATGAAGGAGACACAATACCAATTTGCCAGCATCCTCACTAGCCAAGCCTGTTGCTCCTTCACACTCCTTGATGACACACAGCTGCCCTAGGAGCAAGCCATGCTTCTTGTCCATGGGCCACTGTGCAGTATCAGAGAGAAAGGTTTAAGCCCCATAGTGACAACAATGGTCAGTTCTGATTAAACCCTCAGAGTTTACTGCCCTTCCACTAATGCAGAGTTGGCTGAACCCCGAGTCTGCTGGTAAGCCAAAGAAATAGGCACTATGCATTCTCTACCTAAGCTGAGTCCACACCAGAGAGAAGACACAGGCAAACTGTGTCTTCTGTGTAAGACAGACTGTGTAAGACAAACTGGACAGAACTATGAATGTCTCAGGGCCAACCCTGAGAAATACCCAACAGAAATCCAGTCTGTACTACATTCTGCTATATGGGTAGTGTTCTCCATCTCTTTTAGAAAACCTTTGAAGACATGTATTTGGTGTTTTAGTCTGTTCATTTTTTTTTTACTTTGAAATTTGCCTACCAAATTGGATTTTTAAAAAAGTTTTTAAAATTACATCTATTTCTGTGTGTGTG
>NW_022196891.1:50746717-50779638 GCF_008632895.1 Mastomys coucha | reverse complement strand
TCTTCCTCCTCTTCTTCCTCCTCCTCCTCCTTCTCCTCCTCCTCCTCCTCCTCCTCCTCTTCCACCATGTGGTGTGGTGTGGATCCTGGAGATGACCTTCAGTCTATCAAGCTTTGTAATAGTTGCACTTACTTGCTAAACCATCTCACTGACCCAGTCCTATGCTTTAACTCAGGTTGATTATAACTTCTCTGCCAACGTATCTAATGGCTAACCCAATCTTTCCTCATTTAATCAATGTTCTATGCACTGCCAAGCAGCGCTTCCAGTCCACATAAGGCAAGTCACCACACTGGGTCAGGAGGAAATCACAGCTATTTATAGCCTAGAGTCCCAGTAGTTGATTTTACTTGAAAAAGTTTTTAATCAATTGTCTTAACTCTGGAAGCAGTCCCTTCTGCTGGAATAACAATGACGCCCTTCTGGAAAGGGTTCTCAAAATGAAGAACAGCGTGGAGTAAGGTGCCATCCTGGTTAGAAAATGACTCGATGCCTGTTTTTATTTCTTCTGTAATATTAATGTGAGGACAAAATGTTACCATTTTTGGGTACTGGGCATTGAACCCAAACCCTCCGGTATAGCATGCAAGCTTTGCCACTGAGGTATGTCCCTTTCTCCCTCTCCTGTGTAGTTTGATGCTGGCCTAATGTCAATCCATAGCCCAAGCAGGGCTCAAACTTGAACCTTCTTGCCTCAGCCTCCTGAGTGGGGCTTAGCTAAATGACTTGTTCAACTGATCCGAGCTCAACAATCTCCTCCCTCCTTTCCTCCCTCTCCCTCTCCTCCTCCCTCTCCCCCCTCTCACACTCTCTGTGTGTATGTGTGTGTGTGTGTGTGTGTGTGTGTGTGTGTGCTGCATACACCTGACTGTGTACACACCTCTGAATGGGCATACTGGGGCCAGAACAAGATATAGTACACCTTTTTGTCTTGAGAGAGGGTCTCCCACTGAAGCTGACTCTTATTTCATGTAAGTTGATTCCTAAGGCCAGCAAGCTCTCAAAAATCAACTGTCTCTCCCCACAAGTCTGAGGTTACAGGCATGTGCAGTCATGCCAGCCTGAAACATGAGTGTTAGGGATTAGAATGCAGGTCATCATCATTGAACAGAAGGCACTCTTACCTACTAAGCCATCTCCCAGGCACCAGCACTTTTTAATTTCATGTCATCAATGACCTGGGCATCTGATAACCACTAATATATGCCAGAAGAGGACCCTAGCCAAGACAACTCAGTGTATTGGTGGGCAGACATACGATTTTAAACATTTATTTTTAATGTGTATTTATTATTATTATTATTATTATTATTATTATTATTATTATTACTGTCTGTATTTGTGGCCGTGTGTGGAAAGTAATGTATAACGTCATGTGGTCATCAGAGAACAACTTTGCGGAGTTCGTTTTCTCCAGGCAGTTTTAACTCAGGTCATTAGGCTTGCACAGCAAGTGCCTTTACCCACTGAGCCATCTTATTGTCCAAAAATGTTTATTCTAAAATGTTTTTATTTCTTCTGATAAAAATTATATTTTTGCCTTCTTTTGTTTATTTATATATATTTATTTAGAGTCTAACCGTATTGTAGCCTAAGCTTTCCTTCAACTTGCCATCCTCCTGTGCCTCCTGAGTGCTGGGATCGCCATCACACATTACCAGAAGTAGGCATTTCAGTGTCCACAGTAGAACAACAATCCCACAAACTACCTTTTATGGAAAGAGCCAAGGCCTTGAAAAAGAAAGGCATTTTTGTTATTTTAAATAATGTATTACTTATCTTTATTCTATGTGCATTGGTGTCTGCTGGCATGTATGTCTGTGTAGGGTGTCAGATCCTCCTGGAGCTGGAGTTACATACTGTGTGAGATACCATGTGTGTGCTGAGGATTGCAGAGGTCCTCTGGAAGAACAGCCAATGCTCTTAACTGCTGAGCCCTCTCTCCAGCCCAGTAAAAGCGTTTTCATGGGGCTCCCAGAGATTTAAGCTTTCGGGGGAGGGAGGGCTGCTTTAAAGTGACTAAGCAGGGGGGTTGTGTGATTTCTCATCCCATCCTGGGAAGAGACATCTGCATGGAAGGGACATCGTTGTTCACTGCACTGGATAACTGACTTAAGTCACAGCACCACAGGCAAAGCCTAGGATGTATCCAGTATGGAGAAATCAGAAAATCATGTAAGGCTCCTTCCCACTGGGCAGGATGGAAATCAAAACCTTCCTGTGCCAGGGGAGGAAGAAGGGACTGATAGGATTTAGGTTCAAGCAAGAAAGGGATGTTCCAGGTACCTCCCACACCCACTCCTGCACAAGTCAAACCCCTAGGAAAAAAACAGTAGAAACACTGCAAGTTGGGAATCTAAGTGAAGAACAATGAGCCACAGGGTTCAGGCTTGAGAGTTACTTACTCCATCTGATATGGACTTCAGACTATCGGTCTACAAAGTTCTGTTCAAGATGCGGCCTATGGCACAGGCTACAGGCTACAGGCAAACACTGGATGAGATACATCAGAGGGCAAATCATAAAATGACTGCCCATTAGCATCCTGAGGACTCTCTCTTTGGGACCCTGACACATTCTATGCCCTCATAATTCCCCACAGAGGACATGCAGACATTTCTACATGCTCTGGAGTAACCTCAGATTCGCTTACAAGCATGCATGCCAGGAGACAGTCACTGCTTGCAGATGGTCCTCTGCAGTGGAAGCTACAAGCCAAGGTTAGATGAGAAAACAAAAGGCCCCAGAAGGGGCTGGGTCAGCAAGGGAGGACTCTGAGCACCCATCTACAGTAGACACAAAGAAACCAGGGACCACGGAATCTCCCCACATCCTTTCTTTTTCTCCGCAGTGATTATTCTTTATAATAAAATTACTTTAACTGATGTATACAAACATAGAAATCATGCATAACAATGAGATAATATGTGTTCTAAACATTGTGTAATATTTAAATCAAATATTTAAACACTTTCTTGGTGTTAAAATTTTTCAAAACACTTTTAACTTTTAGAAATGTATAACACATTTGGTTTGGTTTGGTTTGGTTTGGTTTGGTTTGGTTTGGTTTGGTTTGGAGCCAGGGTCTCACTTTTTAGCCCAGGCTGACCTGGAACCAACTTTGTCCCCATATCAGCTGCATAGCAACTCATAGCAATCCTCCTGTCTCAGCTTCCCAAGTGCTGGAAGTACAGGTATGAGCCACCATGTCCAGCTTGTATGATACATTGTCATAAAATACGTGGTCACCTTCCTGTATACCCCAGACCGTCTTGCTGCTTTCTAACTATACCTTATGAACAACCTTTTCAGGTCCCTCTCTCCTGCCTTCCCTCCCCATTCTCCACAGCCCCAAGCTGTCACTCTAAACCTCCACAAGATCTACTGGTAGGTGCTATGGATAGACGAGGTCATGCAGCACTTGCCTCATTTTCACACACTTTCCACTGCAGTCAGGGAGAGGTTTGGAAAAGCATGAACAACCCTCAAACTGCATTTACCTAGACCAGTGGTTCTCAACCTTCCTAATGTTGCTGCTCTTTAATAACAATCCTCATGTTGTGGTGACCCCAAACAAAAACATTATTTTTGTTACTACTTCATTGTTGGGCGCCATCTGTTGTAGTGAATTAGTTAAACTGCTTTGGCTACTGGTGGGTGGCATGTGCACACCTGCCCAAGAGCTCCCTCGATTTGTGAATGAAAGACACACACATCGGTTTAATTCTAATATGTTTTGACTAGCTCAATAGTTGGGCATTTCTAAAACTTCCCTCCGGCATTCCTGACTTAAGACCCCCTCCTAAATCTATATTTTATCTTTATTGTCCTGGCCCCTTTTAGGCGGCCCTCTATCTTTGCTGCCCAAGACACTTCTGGGCAGCCCTTCTGGGGGCCACCTTCCTTCTTGTACCTGTATCTCAGCCGGTTACTCCTTCCTGTTACTTCTCAGCATGATCCATCCTATCCCTTCTCATAGAGGACCCTCTCCTCCTCCTTTCTTCCCCCAGGAACCTAAAAGTCTTGCCTCTTTCATCCTGCCCAGCCATTCCCATTGGCTCTTTATTGATCAATCACAAACCAATTAGAGACAGAGACCTTCAGTGTTTGGACACACTGAGTTCCTGATTTTGGGAGTTGAATTAGGACAAAACATTAGCACCAATTCCCAACACAAATAACTGTAATCTTGCTACTGTTACGAGGTGTAAGTAAATAGCCATATTCTGGTGGTCTTAGGTAACCCCTGTAAAAGGGTCAGTTTACCTCTAAGGGGTCATGACCCACAGGTTGAGAACCACTGATCTAGAAGACCTGGGAAGTGACTCAGCGGAGCTCTGGCAGTTTTTACACTACAGGGAACTAAATTCCTTAAATGGGACAGTTCGAGTTCACTGATTTGTTTCCCTCTAAACAGAAACAGATGCTTGACAATACATTAAATGGAGTCGCAGATAAAGAATATTGCATTTCTGCTTCCCTCTGCAGTATTGGTAAGCGGCCCTTCACGGAAAGCCTCTATGGCCCCAGCTCTCTAGGGCACAGACCTAGAGATAACTCTCTTCACTTAGATCCCAGCTCTGGTAGGTCTTGATGGGGATTAAAAGAGCTTATACCTACACTGTACTCCCGATGTGGCTCTCCTTCTCCCCAGCTTACAGAGAAGGTTATGGAAGCTGAGAAAGAACTTGCCTGACCTCATAGCTGACAACACACTGCATTAGAGATTATGGGTTATTAACTGGAATAACAACTCCATTTTTATTGATTCAGGCATTCACTCTATTAGGTGACCTGCCATTCCATCAGGTGCAGAGAACAGACACACGTAGGCTGAGCACCAACACTTATTTCTTTTTGCATCTGGAATGTGGACGAAATAGGACCAGGCACCTCACCCCTCTGACACCATGACTTCCCTGCATCGCTAGGCTACGCCCTCCAACCGTAAGCCAAAAGATCCTTCCTTAAGTCGCTTTTGCCAGACACTTTGTCACAGCAATAAGAAAATTAACCAATAATACCAGCAAAAGGTAGGCGGAGCAAAAAAGAAGAAGAAGAAGACAATCAGGATGATTATGATGTGGTGGTGGATAAATTCAACGACAGGGAAGGACAAGGTGCTCTGAAGGAACCTGGAACCCCCTGAACTAAGTCTGGAATCAAAGATCATCAGGAAGAAGCTCTTCAACTGCTGGGGAAAGTAACAGAGAGGGAATCAAAAAGAAAGAAAGAAAGAAGGGACTGATGGGGAAGGTGATTCCAGGAAGAGTGGGTCACGTGTACAGAGGTGAGAACTTTAAAACACTCGTTAACGTAAAGTGAAATGCTTTAAAAAGATCAGTAGTTAATAAGATCAACTTGTGGGCCTCCCTTTCAGACAGGCATACACAGAGACTCCTGTGAAAGAGCCAGAGAGATGGAGGTGAGTGCACAGCCCTGCAGAAATGCCAAGGGAAAGAGCTCTGCACAGAGGAGAAAGTACCGCTGTGTGCACGCTGTGTGCATGCCTCCTACAGGAGGACAGAGAAGAAGAAGTGGGAAGGAAGTGCCCATCCAGGTATCTCTCGAAAGAGATTTGGAAAAAAAAAATACAGGCAGTGGTGGCGCACGCCTTTAATCCCAGCTCTTGGGAAGCAGAGGCAGGTGGATTTCTGAGTTTGAGGCCAGCCTGCTCTACAGAGTGACTTCCAGGACAGCCAGGGCTATACAGAGAAACCCTGTCTCAAAAAACAAAACAGGAGAAAGAAAAAAGAAGAGCAGGAGGAGGAGGAGGAGGAGGAGGAGGAGGAGGAGGAGAAGGAGAAAAGGAAAGGAAATGGAGCATAGACAGCATAGCTAAGGGGAAGCCTGAGATCAGAGACGTTTTTGTTCTCTTTAGGAATACTTTCCATACATTTAAATGTTGATGTGTCAGAAAAGACTTGTTGAATAGAGGAGTTTTTGGTTGTTTTGTTTTGTTTTGTTTTAAAAAAAAAAGGCTTGGCAGGAAGGCAGAAAGCTAGCCTGATCCCACAGTTCAGATGGAGCGAGAGACAGACAGTGCAGGGGAGCCTCGAGTTCAGGGTAGGGAGGAAACGTTCTATCCGACGGTGGTTGTGGGAGAGGATTGGGCTAGTTTTTGTTCATTTAGGAGTTAGGTCACAGAACTCTATTTATTGTATCTCAGGCTTTTTGTTCAAGATTTTACACAACCCCAGCTAAATCAATTTTCACAATGCTGCTCAGTAGTAGATAGCATCCCACATTTTCTACAGGGAGGTACTAAAGAGGCTGGTGGGTTTGCTTTAGTAGGGCAGAGTGCCCTACTCATCTCCAGTGGTACAAAGTCTGTAATCCCATAACTCTAGCGCAGGAGAGATGGTGGAAGGACAATCAAAAGGTCAAGGTCATTCTCAGCTACATAGTGAGTTCGAGACCAGCCTGATGAGATGAGAGGGAGAGAGAGGAAAAAGAAGGAGGGGTGGGGAGAAGGGGAAGGGAGAGAGGAGAGAAAGGTGCTAAAGCTCAGAGAAGCTGAGTAGATGGCCCTGCTGCATAGCTGAGGTGAACCAAGATGCCTTCCCAGGTCCACAGGACTCCAGAACAAGAGCTTTACAGTGGTGTTTATAAGAAGGAAAAGAGCAGGTGACATGAGTACTTGAAGAGCAAAAAGCTAGCATTGGGGAAGGTAGGTTTTAGAGAGAGACTGAGAGGAAATGGCAGGGCTTGACTTCCTTAAGGATGAGAGTAAACAAACAAAAGGGTGGTAAAGAAGACAGAGTCAGTCAGGAGGTGGAGGGGAGGGACATATTTGAGATGAATCCAATAGGGCAGCCTTGACCTTTATTCACTTGGAGTGAGGCCGCTCTCAAGAACTTGGTCCTGAGCTACAGCACAAAGAAGTCATATGAAGCCACCACCTCAATTTCCAGCCAGTCTAATGTAATAAGCGTGAAAGAATACTATAAAATAATGGATTGTGCCATGGTAAGTCCCGAATGCGCTATAGGGGAGACACCTGGGAGAGCAGCCAAGCGTCAGAGCAGCCTGCTAACTTGGGAGAAATGAGCCTGAGTGCAGGAGGGAGCAGAAAGCATCATGATAGCTTAGACTCTGATTCCTAGAGACAGCTTCCATGCCCAAAGAAGGGAACAGAGACTTCTAATTTGGGGGATGTAGCCATCCTTCAAAGAGTCCTTGACCCTAGAGAGCAGCAATTTGGGAACTGGAAGTTAGACCAAAGAAAGGCAGAAGAACAGAAGGAGCTTTAAAACAATGCCGAAGTCAGAATACACGTTTTAAAACACTCTGCAAGCATTTACTGAGCATTGGCTTTGGCCACACACCAAGTGCTTTTTGAATCTCACGATACATCCACAGCATAGATCTCTTGATAGCTTTACCATTTGAGAAGAGAGAAAAACAAACCTTAGGTAAATAACTTACCTTGGTCACGTGGTTCAGTAGTGTCAGGAAAGCCAAGATAAGAAGCAAATATTAGGGGGCAGCAAAGGTGACTTAGCTGTTTAGAGCACTTGTTGCTCTTACAAGGACATGGGTTTGATTCCCATCACCTACATGATGGCCCACAACCATCTGTAACTCCACTTCTGTAGATCAAACTCCTTCTTTGGACATGAGACAGTCGTGGTGAACATACATGCATGAAGATGATACATTCATATGCATAAACTAAATAAATCTAAAATAAGGAAGGTGTCAACATTAGCATCTGTGTCGTGGGCTCAGCTCCAGAGCTGTAGGACCTGGCACCTAAGAGCTGCTGAGGTGGAATGACAGGAAGGAGCCCCACGCAAGACAAGGCAGGGAGCCGTGAGGAACCCTGTGGATTCCCTGTCTATAAGTGACAGCAGTAGCCAGTGCGATGGAGAAAAAAAATGAAGAAAGCCACTTGGTGGAGGAGTATCTAGTTTTAAGAACCAACACATAAACACAAAGATGGGTATGGGCCTCAAAGTTTGATGAATTACACCCCAAGGAACAGAAGGAACTGCACAGGTTGGAAACTTGAAGGAATGTGTGGGATAAACTCTTAGGCCACTCGGCAGCACCCCTGGCTTCACAGACAGCCTACCTACAAGTGGAAGTAGCAGAGGCCTCACTTGAGAACACCAGTTCCAGCACAGCCAAACCTGCACTTAGTGTGACCTTGAACAACACATTCAGCCTCACTGATCTCATGATCCTCACGGTAGAAGGATGGAGTAGATTTGAAGACCTTTTCCAAGTAGAGTTTCTGCCCTGTTGTGTACTCAGACCTGCCCTCATCAGACGTCCTCCTTCCTTTCAACACCATCACTGCCACACACAGAGGACTTACTCCAGCCACTGTCATCTTAACTTTATAGCCTGATGCATCATGACATCAATGTGATTAAGAAAAGGTTCTGGAGCTAGGGAGATGGCTCTGTCAGTAAGTGCTCAAAGCGCGAGGACCTGAGTTCGGGTCCTCAGAATCTTAGTAAATAAAGCAAAAAGCAGGCTGGCCCTCCCAGCCTGTGTCAGTGAGAGATTCTGTTTCAAAAAAAGCAAGGTGGGTGGCTCCTGACAAAAAACACCTGACCTCCAACTGCATTTGCACACATGTGCTTGTGCATCTGCACATGTATGTACACATACAGAGAGTGACAAAGACATGGGCTCTGGTGTTGAATCCCATATGACCTTGGGAGAATACTCTAACATCTTGAAGCCCAAGATGGAAATCTTACCTGTAAAATGGAGACCAAGCCAGAACTCACTGCACTGCACAGATCAAATGAAGCAGTCTATGCAAAAATGCCTGATACTCACACTATGAGTAGTCAATAGTGTCAGCCCTTAGGCTTGGTTTACAAAAGGAATGTGAGATCTGAGTGTAGAACTGCATGCGGTCACTGAGCCAGTAAAAGGAGCAAGGTAGATTTGCCTGTACATCTGGGTGATGTCAGAGCATGCCTTTCCTCTCTCCAAGGACCACTTTCTTCAAAGCAGGGATAAATAGTAACCCCGGTCAGGCAAACACACTGAGCATATGTGTGCCACAGCCCGCAAAGGTGCCATTTGGCTCACAGACTTGGGGCTTGTCCAGCTGGAGGACACCTCCCATCACCTTTTCTATGGTGAGAACTGAGGCTATTAGGAACCACCAAGAGCCTGGAATCTTTCTAAATTCTTTCCATCCTGCAACCCCCGACAGTCAGCCTACCACTAGTGATTCCTTCATTGAGAGAGAGCTAACTTGTCCTTCTCAGCATACCGCTGGACCTCCCAGGGCATCCTTTCAAGCCTTTAGCCAGAGACCACAAGCATCCTTAGAAATACACTACACTCTTCCAGGCATCAAATTGATTGGTTGCCTGCAGTTCAGAATGGGTTGGGGACGGAGAGGGGGTGCGGGGAACAAGGACTAAACCCAGGCATTCATGCTACTTTGGAATTATCAGAGATTTCAAGGGAGAGTTTGAGGAGCCAAGAAAAGAGAAAGAACAGCCCTGTTGCCATGGACTCTCCTGGTGTCTGGACCTGAGAAGCAACAAGAATAGATTGCAGCAAAGATGACAGCCATCACAAAGGCCTGCGGGTGCACCTGCCCTCAGCCCTTCTCAAGTCACCCACTTTCTCTAGCCTCAGCTTCCTCCCCCTACTCTTTTTATTCTCCCAGAGCAGGTGTCACTGCAGGCAGGCCATAGGGGATCACTGAGCAAAGAGAAGTTCCACCCTGGAACAAGAGAAGTGAGTTGTGGGAGTGGGGGAGTTCTGGGGGCTGCAGGGAGTACCACTGTTTCAGAAGCCCCGCCTCCTGCTGCCAGCAGCCCCACCTCTTCCTGCCAGTAGCAGATGGCAGGAGGCAGCAGCAGCCTTAGGACAGACCACTTGTTCCAGGCCTTGTGATGTGACCCAGCAAGTGAATTACTGGGGACAGAAGCAGTGACTTGGTTTTCCTCTCATTCACATCTTTTCTCCCCATCCTCCTCCCAGCAAGCTTTGCATTGGTTCCTCCACATCTTCCACACCACCACCACCACCACCCGCCCTGTTTCTTGCCTTTTACCGTTTTTTCTCCCCTGTTCTTCCACCATTCACTTTCCCTCCGCTGGACCCTCCTCCTGCCTTCTGTTTGTCCACAAACTGTAATTGGTTCCAAATGCAGAGTGGCATCTGCTGTTATCTCTAGGGGTGGCCATGTTTGCATAAGCAGTGTAGCGGAAACTAGGGGCCTGTGTCCTCTGCACACTAGGTGGGGAAGACTGGAGCTCTGATTCAGAACCCCACGCTAGAACCTTACTCCTGAGCTCCCATACATTTTGGGCAACATGTCTCCAACCCCTGAAGCTATCGTGCCCTGGCTCTGACACACAGTAGTTGGCATGAGCTAGTGTGTAGAGAGGTATGACCTCTCTGTTCTTTGGTCTTCACGGCTAGCTATAAAATGCAGAGAAGAGCAGCATCTCCACAGGGTTAAGGGGACTGCAATGGGTTTACATACACAGGTGACTGGCAGAGCCTGACCTATAAGCAGGGAATGCTCGATGCTTGTTGGTGACTCTTACTCCCATGTTCTAAGGGAGTCATGATCCAGAACTCAACATATAATATCAAATGCAGTCCTGGCCAATTAAAGGCAGTGGATGGACAGTGAACAGTTGAGAAAAACAGGAGAGGAGAAGGAGGGAGGTGGGGCCCTCTTCTAGTTGTTTTATTAGCATTTCAATTGGGCTTTCTTTGAACAACCATCCTAGGAGTCAAAGCTCTGGAAACAGCAAAGTTTTTGAGATTGGTGCCTTGCCAGCAGCAGGAAGGGACAGGCATGTGTTCAGGATTCCTGGAACAGTGGGCAGGATATTGGCGTCCTTTTGAACAGCCACAGAACCTCCAAGAACATGCCGTGGCTGCACATGCTGCCGGCTGCCGGCTTTCTCCCTCTGCTTCTTTCCTGCAGTGTGCTTACATAAGGGGAGAAATTGGGTCACTATGAATGAGCAGTACAGCTGGTACAGCAGGGAGGGTGGCTTAGGTAACGGTTCAAGGTCCAGCAGTCCCTATTTAGCTGGCAGCAAGGGTGGACTTGAGCTTCTATCAGTTCCCAGGCTTGGGAAAACACAAAACAAACAAGAAAAAAAATTATTTTTAAACACTGTGTTTACCCAAGTACTCTTTCAAACACCAACATCCTCTTGCATTCCTGATCAATGGGAGAAAATAGTCCATTGAATAGAATCCAAAGTCAAGCTGAGGACAGGAACAGGAAATCGTGTGTATACAAGCTAAGATACATAAGCTACTAGAGAAGACAAAACCTGTGTGACCAAAACCTGTGTGAACCAAACCACTGATTTGAATTTTGCAGAGAGAATCACACCAGGGTCAGAGTCTTCCTCTGTACCATCTGTGAGGCAAAGGTTTGAAGTAAATTACTGTGGCTAATCAAGACTTATGGATGGGCGATTGTGATGCTAATTATAATCTCACACTTAGGACAAAAACAAAACAAGAACAAGCCCCTATTGCCTCCCCCTGCTAGCCACCCCACCCTCTCCTGCTTATTGGCCCTGGCATTCCCCTACACTGGGGCACAGAATCTTCACAGGGCCAGGGGCCTCTCCTCCCATTGATGACTGACTTTGTAGTCCTCTACTATACACATGCTGCCAGAGCCATCAGTCCCACCATGTGTACTCCTTGGTTGGTGGGTGAGTCCCTGGGAGCTCTGAGGGTACTAGTTAGTTCATACTGTTGTTCCTCCTAAGGGGCTGCAAACTCTTCAGCTCCCACAAACCACAAGAAACTCAAGAAGACCAAAATGTGGACATTTCATTCCTTCTTAAAAGGGGGAACAAAATACCCACAGAAGGAATTGCAGAGACTAACTATGGAGCAGAGATTGAAGGAAGGACAATCCAGCCGATATAGCTATCTCCTGAGAGGCTCTGACAGTACCTGACTAATACAGAAGCAGAGGCTCACAGCCATCCTTTGAACTGAGTACAGGGTCCCCAATGAAGGAGTTAGAAGAAAGGACCAAAGAAGGGTTACTGGTTTTCTTAAATGATTTCTACTTTACTGGTATACATTGCCTGTGTGTGTGTGTGTGTGTGTGTGTGTGTGTGTGTGTGTGTGTGTGTCTGTTAGGATGACAGCACATCAGGCTTCCTATTCCTAAGATACAGAAGCAGAAGAAAGGCCATACAGGGTTTACAGCTGCTACCCCAGCGACCTTCCTCCAACAACAAAGCACTGTAAAGCCAGGCGGGGTGCATCACCTTAATGCCAGCACTCCACTTGGGACAGACACAGACACAGAGGCAAGCAGAGTGAGTTAGAGGACAGCCTGGGCTACGCAGTGGAGTCCTGTCTCAAAACACAAAACTAAACAACAAAGTACTACAATGCCTCACAGACAGTAGTCCATAGCCTAAAAAAAAATCTCCACATTCAGCATTAAAGAGTATTTCTCAGATGCATTTTATGGAAGAATACTGTTGGGACTCTCAAACGAGGGAGGGAAAGTAGCAGATTTTACCCCCTAGGCTAATAAAAACTCCACTCCCAGCAGGGTTCTCCCACATTCATTAAGGAAGGTGAGCAGGAAGACCAGAGGGAATCCCAAAAGCTCAAGAGGGCTGAGTAAGAAGAAACATCAGGTCACACTGGGAACTCTCCCTCATCTGCTGCCTCCCGCTGCCCACAGGGTCAGTAAGCTCTATACTACTAGCTCAGGCACATGGGACTCAAAGTCCATATTTTCTCAGTAAGCCAGTGTGTTGGAGCAAAAATAACCAGACAGTTATCATTTATCTGGCCTTCCATGTACCAGTCACCTCATTAAGCATTTAGGGGAACAGCAACTGTATTGAATTCTTACATCATGCAAGCCTTCATTCCCCTTTCACAGATAAGGAAAACCAAGGCTCCTTGACATTAGGCGATTAACATGAGGTCACAGAACTGATGAGGGACAGGAGGCAGGGTTAGGAACTTACACAGCTTCGTTTCTTCAGACCTTTTATAGGCATTGAGGAGCTGCCCATAGCCCGGGCGCTCCTCCCAACAAGGTACAAGGGAAGCTTACAGCAGTGCTGACGGGTTGACAGAAGAGCTGAGACACATCTTTTTTACCCAACCCATTTCCACTCTATCTAAGCTAACTGGGCCTCTGCCCTTTTGTTTTATTCTATCTATCTATCTATCTATCTATCTATCTATCTATCTATCTATCCATCATCTATCTATCTCTTCCTCTCTCTTTTTCCTTCCTTCCTTCTTTTTCTTTTGACTACCTATGGGATCTTCCATAACACACACACACACACACACACACACACACACACACACGGGACCTGTGATACCCAGATGTCCCAATGCAGACAGATGCTGCCTGAGGCCTCAAGGCCCTCCATACAATACAAAATTTCTCCAAGAGCCTGGGCTCCCCACCCCATCAGGACATTGTCCTTTTCTGTTTTGCATACTTATGTTTGAAAGCAGAGTCAGGGGATGTGCCATTTCTGAAAGACTCCTGTGAAAACCATACCCCAGTCTCTAGTCCCCAGGGATTCTGGTTCCACAGGTCTGAGATAAGATCTAAAAATGTTCGTTTCTTACAAGCTCCTGCAGGTGTTGCTGCAGATGCCTAGCTTCACATTTTAAATAAGACTTCTCTAGAATTTTCTGTCTTAAACAGTATGGGGAGAGTTGCATGGTAAGTGGAAGCCTGCCTGTTTGCCATAGAGCTAAAGATTGTCTAGATGAACAATGTAAAGTGTTCCCCCAAGCTGATCATTTAGTTTTTATCTGATCATTGGTTTGGGGTCTTTTACATAGTAGCTGTGTGAACAGCTTAACTTATTTTGTGTTTTTATATCTCAACCATTCCCTGAAGGGGGCTAAGTTTTAGGCGCCACAGTCTTCTCCATTGATCTTCTTTTACAGAGACAGACAATGCTGTTACTGTGAAAGGGCTCTCCGTGGTCTTATTTCCCCTAACCTTCCATTCCCTGGGGCCAGTGGGGCCAGTGACTAGACGCTTTCCATCAGATTCAATGCAAACTATCAAACAAGATGGCCTTCCGCATCAGTCCCCAAGGGAGGTGATGGGCAGTTCAGGTAAGGTCAGGTATAAACCTGCAGGTTTACTTACAACTGTAATTCAAATTTTATGTCCAAAAAAAAAAAAGGAAGGAAGGAGGGAAGGAAGGAAGGAAGAAAGGAAGGAAGGAAGGAAGGAAGGAAAAGGAAGGAAGGACAGATGTAGGAGCAAGGCAAGAGCAAGAGGAAGAAGAGAGAATGAGAAAGAGAAAGGTAGTGGGGGAAAAGAAGAGGGAGGGAGGGGATGAAGAAAGGGAAGGGAGGCGGGAGGGAAGAGGAGAGGGAGGGAAGGAAAGAAGAAATAAAGAAGGGGAAAAGCAGAAAGAGAATATTTCTTCAGAGTTCAAGGCTAAGTATCCCTCTAAAAGCAGGACAAATAAGCATACGCCTAAACTTCATGAAGAATAAAAGCAAAAGGTAAAACACTGAGTTTTCCTGTCTTCAAGTCGCCTGACAGAATAGATCTCCCATATTGGGAGGTTTGGTTCTGTTACGTATTAGCTTCAGAGCAGAAAGACTTCTAGGCACACACACACAAACACAGCACCCCCCCCAAACACACACACACATTCATATTCAAGCACACCACACACACATCCTCGCACACTCACATGCACATACCACACACACACATATGCACATACATACACAGACATTCAAGAGCATACCACACACATGCACCGTACACATACACACACACACACACACACACACACACATACACACACACACACATGAGCACACTACACACACACACACACACACACACACACATCCCCCTTCAGGGCAGACTGCATGCACAGTTCAGATATCAAGTCCAACTGTAATTGGATGAACAGGGAAAAGCTTCTAAATGAACACATATTAGAAACCTATCTAGTTAATGAAGCCATCAGCAATGCCAATCTCAGTTGCGTTGTTGGTTTTAAGGAAAGCACTTAGCAAGTGATGCCCTCTTAGCTCATGAGTGCGTTTCCTCTGTGCTCATCTGTAAACAAATGAGATGAACATAAAACTTCTCTAAGTATTTTCCTCCCACACTTTTTTTTAAACTCTAAGGTTTTGAAGATAACACAGTGGCCTTTTTTCCCCCTGAGATTTGAACCTGTGCAGTGCTAGAGAGGAAGAACAACACAGGTACTTAGGTCCCTTCTGGTTGCTGGAACAGTTTCAGGTAAAAGCACACTTAAGTAACCGAACAGGCAGTGCTTAGTCAAACCACCTGCCACAGGTGATCGGTTATCCCCCAGCCTCCAGTCTGCTCCAGAGAACACCCTGGGACCAGGGCAGAACTGAACTCAGCCTCTGACACATCCAGTTCCAGCTCCTTTGTCGGACAGGTGAGAAATCTGATTTCCTCAATAGCCAAGGTTTCTATTAGGGCCACCTCAATCTCCAGGAGTAACTGGGACATGGATGGACACACACATACACACACACACACATACACACACACACAATCAGGATCATAGATCTGACACCAGCTCCTATTCTTCACTTAAATGTCCAAAAGCCCAGTCCCTGACTACGGGAAACCATTGTCCCAGACAAGTAGGACTTGCAGCAGTGATGAAGCAGGATTTAAGAGCGGTACTGTAAGTCAGGCTTCTGTTTGCAATCCCAAGGCCACCTGGCCAGCGATGAGAACCCTGGTTCTTTTCCCTGCCTTATTGTGAGCATTGAGAACCTGAGTTCTCAAAGACCTTCATTCTCTGTCAGAGATAGACCACTGCCCCTGTCTCCTGTGCTACCCTCCTGCTGCACGGACTGTGCACACAATGAACAAACACACAGTTATGAAATAACTAAACGACATCAGAACAAGGGAAGCAAAGAAGCTCCAGAGGTTGAGGGGGGGGCTGGTAACTACCTAATTCCACATAGAAAAGCCTGGGAAGGAGAGATACCTCAGTGTGAAGAACGACAGAGGAGTGGGTTCTAGACGAACTCCACTGCTCTGGACCCCAGCCATGCAGGAATTCTGTACTCTCTACTCCTTAGGATATCATGTGTCTTAATTGGAAGCTCTGCACAGGTCCCATTAGTGCTGCTGGGGACAGATGCATGGGAGATCCTATTGGAGACGTTTAATCATCCCTGATTGAGTCATAATACCAACCCAACTTCATTAGAGTTTTAGAAAGTTGTCACCTTTTTAAGGTGGCCTGGACTCTAGCTGCTTCACAGCTTTCTGCTGGCAATAAACATCCAAACCCTAACAGCTAGAAGTTCTTCTGCCAGTGACCCTAATACCTCTTTCTTCCTAAGAACTCTCCTGTCGATGGCTCTTTATTTCTATATTAAACAGAAATAAAGAACAGAACCTTGGACTCAAGGAAGAATTAAAGAACTTTCGTTCAAAAAGCCGGGTTTGTTTGTTTGTTTGTTTTATACTTTGACAAAGTAGCAAATTGGTTCCTGCTGTGACCCAGAAGCAGGATTCCTGTCACAGCATTCCTGGAAACCGAAGTGTTCCTTGACAGGAGGACCACACATCTGCAGATCTAAGAGGCTTTGAATCTCTAGGTCTCACACTAGCTTAATATTAATAATTGGATACAAAGTTTGCTGTTGAGGTATGTGTTTTGCATTTAATAAATAAGTGTATCATAAAGAAAAAACCAGCCATGGTATCATTACATCACATCTCGAGGAAAGAGGCCACCATTCTGACAATTGTTTAGTTTCCTGTCTGCTGGTGGTGGCAAGCAGGCATCTCTAACCCCGTTTTTAAAATGAGGGAACAGCCTGGGGGACTTGAGCTGAGGCTGAAATAGAAATGGAACTTGAGGATGACCTTGAATCAAAGCCAGCTCAAGAGAAGACATAGCATGGTAGTGACATTTCTCCTGCAGAACTCCAGGAAAATAATCAATAACCTCGTTTTTAGGAAAGCATTACTATCTAATGGTAAATCTCATCATCACATGTATGCCACTCCCTTGGCAGAGTCACCCTGCGAGCTTGCTATCGAGGCACAGCTGTGTGTCACATATGCTGCACACTCCACGCTGAATTATTTTCCTGCCTAAGTATATCCCATGGAATGCCAAAGTCACAAGTGTTTTATAATGTGACTTACTCTTAGATATTGCAGCTTATTTTTAAATCTACTCCAAAATATTTGTCAGCTGGGGAGATGGCTCGGTTAGTAAAGTGCTTAGGTGCTGGCATGAGAGCCTGGATTCAGACCCTCAGGGCCTACATAAAAATAAATAAATAAATAAGTGTGATGGTGTGTTCCTGGGAAAGAAGAGGCTGGAAGTTCCTGATCTCATTGGCCAGCTAATGCTACCTAACTGGTAAGTCCCAGGTTTACTGAAAGACTGTTCCAATAATAATAATAATAACAACAACTACTACTACTACAATAATGTAGGTAGCTGGGGAGAGCACTTGCAACCAAGCCTAATACCTAAATTCAATTCACAGAACCCTCATGGTGGAAGCAGAGAACCAACTTCCAGAAGTTATCTGCTAAACTCAGTAAGCGCCCTGAAGCAGGCATGAGCCCACACGCCTATACACCTATACACCCACACACCTATACACCTATACACCCACACACCTATACACCTATACACCCACACACCTATACACCTATACACCCACACGCCTATACACCTATACACCCACACGCCTATACACCCACACACCTATACACCTATACACCTATACACCTATACACCCACACGCCTATACACCTATACACCCACACACCTATACACCTATACACCCACACACCTATACACCTATACGCCTATACACCTATACACCCACACGCCTATACACCTATACACCCACACGCCTATACACCTATACACTTATACACCCACACGCCTATACACCTATACACCCACACACCTATACACCTATACACCCACATGCCTATACACCTATACACTTATACACCCACACGCCTATACACCTATACACCCACACACCCTATGTACACACAAACACACATAGAAATCAATTATAAATAAAGTGAAGAGTGATAGAATAAGATACAGCAACCTCTGGCCTCCACATACACGCACAAAAGTGTACACAGGCTCAGGCACACACAAATGTGTACTTGCATATGCCTCACACACACACACACACACACACACACACACACAAAGTATTTCTTAATTTGTTTATTAAGAACAAGAAGCAAAGTCAGAGGACAGAACTTCATCGAATTAAGAGCAAAATCACTTCTTGTTCTTGGATGATGATGATGATGATAATGACGATGAGGAGGAGAATGACTACAATGACGATGCAGCAGCAGCAATGCTGAGGACTGAACCCAGAGCCTCACCATTCAGTGACCTTTCCAGACCTGGACAAGCCAAGTCACTTCTAATGGCATTTGCTAAAAACCAAAGGGTTCCACCATGACCACCCCAGCATCCAGTAACCAAGCCAGGTCAACAATTGAGGTCACAGATCTCAATCCCAACCACAGATTCAATTTAACTGTCCAGGGACGCATTCCCAGTGTAGGACCAGCACAGCAAAATGAAGGCAGCCCTTCTGCCCCCAGATCTCATGCTGCCGTGTCGAACTGAGGAGGAACACGGAATGTCTGTCTGCAACCTTCCTGTCTCCTCAGAACACCCCCTCTCTCCTCCCTGCCCCTGCTTTGCCACTTCCATGTGCTTAATGCCAGAGGGATTTCGGAGCCCAAGGAATTTTGACTTGCTTCCTGTTGAGAAGGAAGAGCTGAAAAGCTTGCCTAATGATAAATTGCCCTCTGCACACTACAATGTGCACAACCCTCCCTGCCTTTGTAGGGAACAAAAGACACAGCAGCTGAACAAGGAGGAGACAGAAGAGGAGGTAGGGAGAGCGGAACGGCGTTCTGGCCAGGGAGGGGGGACACATGCAGCTAGGATAGAAATGGGGTTCTGTCAATTCAAGGGATCGTTAAAATACATGCAATGTTCATTTGACTAAGTAGCCAGCACTCTCCACTGGCATGGGGGAACGAGGTTATTTTCCCTTCTAGACCTAGCCCAGAACCAAGATCCTCCACTTCTAGTCAGCTCATCACTCTAGCTACCTAAACTGAATTCTCTCTGGTCAAAATTGCTAAGCCATCAGCCACAGTGAGCCATGCCTGTGATCTCAGTGCTTGGAAGGTGGCAGGTGGAAGCAGGAGAATCCTGAGTTCAAGGCCATCCTTGGCTAGATAATGAAGTTGAGGCCAGCCTAAGCTATAAGACACCTTGTTTCAAAAAGAGGAGAGGTTTGAATCCAGAGCCTCACACATGCTAAGCAAGTACTCAACCATTGAACTATACCTTCCCAGACCTAAAAAAGCAGTCTCTTTTAATGGCATCTGCTTTTTTAAAAAAAAAAAAAAAAAAAGGCTGGCAAGATGTCTCTCTCTGACTGCTCTTCCAAAGGTCCTGAGTTTGGGTCCCAGCAACCACGTAGTGGCTCACAACCACCCGTAATGAGATCTGACGCCCTCTTCTGGTGCGTCTGAACACAGCTACAGTGTATTACGCTGGAGGGAACAGGGCCGAATGAGCAGGCTGGAGCAAGAGGGGTCCAGCGTGAGCAGGGCTGTCCTGAGTTCAATTCCCAGCAGCCATATGATGGCTTACGGCCATCTGTACAGCTACAGTGTACTCATACACATAAAATAAATAAATAAATAAATAAATAAATCTTTAAAAAAATGGAGAGAAAATTTAAAAAAACAAAAACAAGAACAAAACAGGTAGTCCACCCAAGTATCCAGTAACCAGGACAGGTCACCAAAAAAAGCACAGATATTTTAAATAATATAATGTAATATAATATAATATCTGAGAAACTGGAGCATCTTGGGACAGTGGTTTGAATACAGAAAACAGGAAGGACAGGCCTAACCTAACTTCATTTAAAACCCCAGCTTTCTATGCAATCTGCTCTTCTTGCTGTGTGCGGACCGTGGAGAGCTGGTGACCTGGCACTGGGTCCTGAGCCTAGGAAGCATTTGCTACATCTTTTGCCACATGGATGATTTGCTTTGATGTGATGCAGCCTGAATTCTACTTACACTTATGAGAGAGAAGCACATCAAAGGAGTCGGCCCACCTCGTTGCTTCTTCTGTGGAGAGTCTCCTAGGAAGCAATAGCATCTCTCTGAGTGTTTCTGACACATCGCCTCTTCCCCAACCACGGCTCACATCTGTCCAGGACTCCTTGGACTGGTGGAGAGCAAATGCATACTGTACTAGAGTCCTGCAATTCTACTTCAGTGAACTGGTACGGATTCAAGCAACAGCTGGGGAAACTTCTTAAGTGGGGGCGGGGCTACAGCTTAGAGGTAAAGTGCTGACTTGGCGTAATGAGGTTCTAGGTTTGCTTCCCCAATACCAGAAAAAAGAATCGCCCTGGGTGGGTATTCAGGGTCCTACATATTACCTTTGGTCTGAACAATAAAGGCATATAGCTATGCGAGTTCAAGATGTCAAGGTGATAGTGGGGGTGGGGGGGCGAATCTTGGAGACAAAAGAGTTAGGCTCCGCTCACAAACTCTACCTCTTCCTGTCACCTCAAAGTCTTCACCTCTTGGAATGAAGACAGTGATGCCCCTTACAGAGGTGAGTGGGGGGGGGGTGAATCAAGGTGACATCTGTGACATCATTGAGAACAGTGTCTGCGCAGAGCAGGTGCTGAATCCAGATGATCTGAATCTAAGCATATTTTTAGAGTAACTTTGGATGCTTATTTCCAAACTGAGAGCTCAGGTTGACAAGTATGTAGAATCAAGAAGTGCTCTTCCCTAGCCAAGGCTTCAGGCATGATGGGCAGGATTGGTTCTTAGGAGAATGAAGTTTCCCGCCCGAGCTGTGCCTTTTTATTGTTCACATGCAGGGGTAGAAAAGAAGCTGCCAAGAGACCAGAATTTATGGTCCTATGGTTTATAGGGTCAACAACTTGCTAGAGAACAGGGTTCCAAAGACACAGAGTGTGGGTACCCAGGAACTCAAGGCAAGCGATGCTACTCACTTGAGAGCGCGGTTGGGTTTGTCGGGAAGGATGGCTGTGAAATCACTGCAGGAGTCTGATTTGTGCGACAGGCATCCCAATCTGGTCCTCATGCCTTTGTTCCTGCAGTGGGTGGGGGCAGAAGGAAAGGGCTGTCATGGCCACAACTGCCAGCTCTAGGAAAAGCCCCCAGATCTGCTGCCCTGCCCGCCCCAGAATCCATCAGCAAGAGCAGAGGCAAGGGCTGTGCTCACACCTTATTTCCACTATAGAAATAGCAATAATAGGTGTGGGGCCCTTCTTGTGCCCTTCCCCTAAAGGCTGAAAGCTTTTTAAAGCTGACAAGGCAAGTTGATGGTAAGGCACTGAAGGTCATTAGCTTGGGAGAACTTCTAAATTAGGATTCTCTGTAGGGAGTGGAAACACAGCAGTTACAAAATAACAATCCCATTTTGCTTTCCCACTAGCGGGGCAAAGCGACAGGGTTGGTGGTGGCCGCAGCCCCTGACTAGGAAGTCATGAAAGCAGGGCCTGCACACAGAGGAAAGGGGTGACTCAAAATACAGGGGTGCACGAGAGGGTCAGCGCGGAGTGTAGGGCTTCAAGGTGGATCAGTTCCCAGATAGTTTCTCTCAGCGCATCCCATCCCATTAGGCTATCTGTACACAAATGCCTATGGACCAGCAGGGATTTAAGAACTATGGATGCCACCCACAGAGGAAAGCCAGTGTTCCCTTGGACAGTCCTTATGCCTGCTTAAATTGCCCTATTTACCTTCAATAAGGGACTGGCAAACTACCTTCCCTCAAGGTGTGTATATACATGGTTTTACAGGAACAGAACACCACTGTTTGTTCACATCCTGTCTAAAGATGCCTTCAACTTCAAGGGCAAAGTTAGATAGTTGCAACATTGTCCGTACACTCAGCCTGTAGGAAAGCCGAAAATATTTACTCTCAGGTTCATGATAACAGAAGTTTGTTAACCTCTTACCTTTAACCATGACAATTCCTCACACTGAGGGCAAAAGTAAATGGAGGAAAAAATTGATATAACCAGACCGGGTCTTCAGTCTGACTTGAAAAAGGAATTATCATATGCATCATGGGTAGATATCACCATGGAAACAGCCCTACAACAGGTCATCTTTGCATGCCAAAAGCAAGTCCTTCTGGCCTGTCTTCCTTTCCCTCTTTTGCACAAACCCTAAAACCAGATAGGGGAGTTAGGGGTCATCCAATTCATTCACTTCCATTAACTTCAATGGATTTCCATTCCCTGGCCTGTTCATTGTCTTTGTTCACAGAAATCTTATCTGACATTTGCCCACTGAGATGGTATTGTCCTTGGCAGGGATGGACATTTGTATTCCACAGCATATCTCTGCAGAGCCCCCTTGGAGCTGAAGAATCCGAGTTTCCAGAAATATCCTCTCCCACAGGAAATCTGCCTGCAGGTCTCTGCCCCACCTCTCCTCCCAGGCAGGCTGCACTGTGCTGCCATCTATTTGTCTATTTTGTGGCATTTCAAAAGGGTTGCGACAGCTACTCTCTCTCCTGAAACAGAGAGCATCTTCTGTGTCCATTCACTGTTAGAAATTGCAGGGTACCCAGCACCAGGCCATTCAAGCAACTGATTAAAAGCCCTATGAATCATCACTGCTGTGAATTCGAGCAAAGGTCCTGCTCAGGCTGTACCACAGGTCAGGCCCCAACCTGCAGCTGACTCCAATGCCTCAGGATCATCAATCATAAAAACAACAAACAGGACTCTCAGAAAGTGGCAAATCCATACCAGCTTTTATGCACCAAGGTTTGGCACGGACTAGTTTAAAGGGCACTGCTTGCTCCCAAGACTACTCTGAAGTGTTCAAATAGTTCACAAAAGCAAATTTACTTGAGACAAAATGATTTCCTCTATTCCTAGTCAAAAGCTGAATCGCCACCTCCTTAGCCAGATAGAAAATGATGAGAGTAGACACAGGAGAGAGAGGCTAAGAGGAGGGAGAGAGGGAAGGAGGAAGGAAGGAAGGAAGGAAGGAAGGAAGGAAGGAAGGAAGGAAGGAGAGATGGAGGGAGAGAGGAAGGAGGAAGAGAGAGTGAGGAAGGTAGGAAAGAAAGAAGGAAGGAGGTGGAGGGAGGGAGGGAGGAAGGAAGGAAGGAAGGAGGTGGAGAGAGGAAGGAAGAAAGAAATGAGATGGAGGGAGGAAGGAAGGAGGAAAAGAGTGAGGAAGGTAGGAAGGGAGGAAGGAAGGAAGGAAGGAAGCAAGCAAGCAAGCAAACCAGCACAGAAGGAAGGAAGGGAAGGAGGAAGGAAGGAATGGAGAGAGGGAGAAGGAAGAAAGGAAAGGGAAAAAAGGTATCATTTCCTCATCTTTCTCTACAAACCCCTGTCCCAGTAACTCACAAAGTTTCACACAAGTTCATGCACAGTCCCTTATCCTACCCCCAAAGTCACCACTAAGAAATTCTACCAAATCACCAGGAGGGCATGGGGCTGACACAGGTCCGACTTGCAAGGCTATAACTTTGTAAGCAAGCACAAAGGCAAGAAAAGCACAGTGCACATACTGGAGGCCCAGCAGAAGTAGTCCAAGAGGACCATGGAGAGCTTTAGAGCAGGAGAACTGAGAAACCAGAAGGTGGAACAAAGAAGAGAGGGGCAGGAACAAGAAGACAGGTCATCAATTCATTACCTGCGTGGCATCAGTAAGGCAGCCATACAGGCATCCGCTTATGGTTACCCCTTGGGCTGGTTTGCAGGGACGTCAGGGTTGGAAATAAGACTGCTGGGTTCAGGGATTTACCCTCTCACGTCCTCTTACCTAAAATCAAAGAGTCTGCTGTAAGAGGGTTCACCCCCTCACATCTGTCTGCAAGATACACCTTTCCAATGGCTTTCCACCATCTGAGCACTTCCCACAGCCCCCACAAGTGTCAGCTTGCTCTTAGCAAGGGCAGCCAATCAAAGACTGACAGGAACAAATGCCAGGTGGCTTCACATTGCAGACTGTTGGTCAGAAGTTGCGGCTTCCCCAACCACTGGCCATCAACCAAAATTGGGACAGGTACCCTTAGGGAGGCATGGGCCTGCAACCCAAAAATTACTGTTCTCTTTATCTCACTAGACTGATGCCCAAGTGACCAGCCCCGGAAGAGACCAGGGAGGAGAGGTCAGCACTAGCACTTGCTCCAAAATAATCTGATTGGATGCTGTTCTGGTTCCCTCCTCCCTCCAAGGACACCTGTCCCAGGTGGAAATGAGCCAGGGTTTGAGAAAAGGGGAGCAAGGAGGGGGATTGAAGGGACTTGGAGGTAAGCCATCAGACACCCTCACCACTGGGCATGCTCCTTGGCAGGGATCCCAGACACAGGCTGAAGAAATGAATATGCAAGTCACTCTAGCTCATAATGGGGTGAGCCTTCCTCAGCCTGGCCCATT
Organism: Mastomys coucha; assembly: GCF_008632895.1. Classification (NCBI taxonomy): domain Eukaryota; kingdom Metazoa; phylum Chordata; class Mammalia; order Rodentia; family Muridae; genus Mastomys; species Mastomys coucha. The sequence continues at coordinate 50,755,152 of NW_022196891.1, read as the reverse complement.
CTTGACCCAAAACAGGGAAGATTTGGGGATGGGAGAAGGGGCTATGGATACAGAAGGATGGTTGGCTTGTAGCCTCTCCTTCTCATGGGTGTCACTGGCAGCATTTCAGACCATTGTTTCCACAAAAGAGAGCTGATAGGAAGAGCTACCTACCTATCCATAAAAGGTTCCCCTGGGGAACCCTGCCACCAAACGTAGAATCCATTTTAAAAGAAACCTAATTTGGATAAATAAGAATCCTTTGTGACTGTGCCATTTAAATGGTTTTGGTATTACCCTGAACATTTCACAAATACTTTTACAAACCACTTTCAGAGTAATTATATCAGTAACAAAATAAAAGGAAGACTTTATTAACACTGAAAACAGAAGACAACAACAAAAATAAGGTTTTATGTAAAGGCTCATCCCACTGGGTCATGTTGTCTAACAACAGGGGACATTTCCTTAATCATTGTCCTAACTGGTATTGCACCTGCTTTCCAGAAGTGAGACCATCAAAGCCCTTCACAGCTCTAAGGGTCTCCAGAAAGCATGTCTGGGGCACCTACGCCTCATTTCCTCTTGTTTATAGAATATGTCCCCAAGGGAGGAGATCTTACCAGGGGCCTTCATTATTCTGTAGCTGAGCAGACCAGAGGTCACAACCTATATACACCACAGGCAAGGTCGTTCAGGGCAGGAGGCTACTGGCTCTGTCCCTGCCTGCCTCTCTTCCCTCCCTTTCCGGCTGTCAGCCCACTCTAGCTCACTGGTGCAATCCAGTTGTCTCCTCTCCAACCCTCCCCCCAGCACCTCCCAAGTCACCCCTTGAGTGAGGTCAGCTCTGGACTCACAAACCAGAGCCAGCTGGACACTTCGCCCCAGCTGCTGTGTCTATTGCAGGATCCAGAACCCTGGGGGCTCTTATCCACTTAGCCCTAGACTGACTTCTAAGGGACAGATGAGGGGTCCCAGAGCCTGGGAAGTTCAAAGATGGATGTGTCACCCGCCCCAATAATGCATGTATCCTTAGAAGTGGGCACTAAGTCACAAGTGACTGGAGCAGACAGCATAGAAAAAGATGACATTCAAGGTGGAGAGAGAGGCATAAGAAGGGGGGGAGCAAAGATTTATAAAGAAGGGAAGAAAAATTAAGCTCAGCAGGGAGAAAGCAATCAATATGCATGGAGAGGCAGATTAATTAAATATGTATAATGTAACCAGCTTTCCACCACCCCAGAAAAAAAAGGAGAAAGGCAGAGCCAATACTTACTGTCGTTGACCGGTCCTCATGGCTTGCAGGTCTTTGCCAAGTGGATGGTCAGAGATGCTTCGGGATAAGGAGCTCTAAGGAAAGAGTAGATCTTCCTTTAGCAGTGAAACCCTTGGCAGGTGGAAGGTATGTTTGCAGGGACACCAAGGCTCACGCATGCACACACATATACATAAGCATGCACGTACAACACACCTCCCACCACTTGAGCCAGGCAGCAATCAGCCCCAAAAGCTCTTCTCTCTGCTTGTCACATCCAGTAAATACTGAAGCAGCCTACACCCGGCAGGCGGCGGCTCAGCTCCCGGGCACAGTCTGCACGCCCATCCTCATTGGCAGGACGCAGGAGATGCCCCCAAGCAGAGCTGACCTGGCATGCATCCTGCGCCTTCCTCCTTCAGCCTCACTAACCTGCAGCTCCTTTGGCTGCAGCTCAGGGAGAAGTCTCTCCCCAGCCCACAGCAGCTGCTCTGCCCCCCAGCCAAGAGTAGGTATTAACTCTTTTCAGGCCACCAAGTAGCTGAGAATCCAGGGAAGGGTACTTTCCTAATGAGCTCTGCTGCGGCTGGGAGGTGGAGAGGCTGGAGGCTGCTGGTTGCACTGGGGAGCAAGGAGCATAAAGACCTTGCCCCAGACAGCTGCTGACAGCAGGAGCCAAGCCGAATCAAATCTCCTAATGAGCCAGGAGGAGGGGGCCTGTCTTGCCGGGTGTGATGTGATGTGATAAATGCAGAGAGGGAGAAAGCTACGGGGCAGGTCGCACATCTAAATTCCACCCCCTTTCTCCCAATTCTATTGCGCTGCACTCCCAAGCCAAACCACACAGCCCTGAAATTACCCTGCTCTGCCAAGTCTCAGCTGTCCCCTTACTCGACAGAGGAACCTCTTTCCCTAACCTATTTCCACGCCCACCCACCACCCACCCACCCTACCAGGACCAACCACCACACCGCTCCCCACTCCTTAATGAAAAAATTTCCACCTCCTCTCCCTCCTGGAACGTGCAGATTTCCAACTCCGAGATCCTGCCTCTCACCTGGTTTTTCCTACAGTAGAAACTCACCTCTCTCCCTCATCTATCACCTAGCAACTCCCCCCACTTGTATCTGTGATGGAGTGAGACTTTTCCCTTTGTTCTGCCCGATCTGCTCATCATCTCTATGTTCCTCTCTTTCTTTTTTTTTTTAATTTTTTCCAAACCTTTATACCTAGATAGACCTTTACACTGCCTGCCTCTGTGCCAAAAGGAAGATTTTTCCTGTTTGTCCTAGTTATCCAAAAGTGGCACCCAGACCAGCGGTCATAGCATCACCTGGAGACTGTGCTGGGCATGCCAGTGCTCGGGGCCCCATGCAAAGACCCTTGGCAGCCTAGGGATTCTGATAAAGCCTTCTCTTCATCATACACTCTGAGTCTCTGAGGGTGTCCCCATGTCTGTTCAGAACCAACTCCAAATATACCTGGCCTTTGTAGCAAATCATTTCTCGAAAATGTAGTTAGACTACATTTCCATAGAAAGTAGTGGTTTATCATAAAAGTAATCTATTCTGTTTATTTGACTTACAGTTGTTCAATGCTAGGAACTGAACCAAAGGCCTTAGATATTCTAGGTGCTACCTAGAGAGAATTTCTACCTCTCTAGCATGCTTTACCACTGAGCTGTGTCCCCTGTCCCTTTTCTATCTTCTTTTTTTTTTTCCCAGACAGGATCTTCTTAAATTGCCTAGGCTGGCATTAGACTCACTCTGTAGTCCAGGCAGGCTTTGAAACTGCTATCCCTCTATTTTGGCCCCCTGAATAGCAAGGATTATAGGCCTTGCCATCAGGTCCAGCTTAGTTAACCTTTTTAAAATATTTAAAGCAAAACTAGGTTGATGGTACAGCAGAGGCTGAGGCAGTAGAATCAAGAGTTCAAGAACAGCCTGAGTCACATCTACCTTTACAACCAAGTATAAAATATTTTCATGTATTGTCAGTCAACAATGCCATGTACCACACTCAGGATGATTACCAACCCATGCCACAGATGAGAAAACTGAGGCCAGATATGATAAAATTCCTTCTTCAATATGACATAATACACAGTCACAGCACAAGGGCCCAAATTTGTTGTATGGCTCTGACAGGGGAGCTTTTGCTCCCGTGTCATGCTGGGACACAGTCTCTGGGCATATCTATTGGTGCATGACCCATGTTCTGACAGTGAAATTAATGTGCTATAATCATTCACTGCCTGATGCTTCCATGAAATAGAAATCTGGATGCTGCCCCCACAGTGACTCACCATCTCTCTCCAATAATGTCCACACCATCCCTCCGCGAGGCAAAGACGACTTCATGTTACCAAATGAGATATCTTGAAACATGATGCTAACTAGAATTCAAAGTTAAGCTGAAAGAGAATTTTTCACTTTCTAGACCCTTTCCTGGTGTTTTGTACTACTATTAGAAAAAAAAAATTCCATGTATAACTAAGATTCCTAGGATGTTTACACCCCAAGATGACTCCACAGAGCTAATATTTAAGGATCATTTTGTATGTGCTAGACACTGTCCCTGGCATTGCACTTGAGTTAATCTAATTATCCCAACAAATTTACAAAGCCAACATTTTTATCAGCCCCTTTCACAGGTGGAAAAACAAAGACAGGTCATTTGTAAATAGAAGAGCTGCTGTCTAGAGTCTACTTGCTGCCTCTGTGCCCCTCCCTCTAACACAATGGTGATGTCATTAGCTGGCTCTTCCCCACCAGGGCTAATACAAGGCAAAGCTTTCTCAGAGTTTCCTGGTGTCTGATACCCAGGAAGGAAAGGCTCTGGGAGAGGGGAAGGGGACACAGATGGGCCTGGATCTGAGGCAGGAGCTGATCAATACTAACCAGGCATCAGAACCTTCAATTAGCCTTAGAGAAATAATGCAGTCAATAAGTCAAATGAATTGGGAAAGATACTGTAATTAATAAAGTTTTAAAGAAAAATGGAAAGAAAGGACAGAGGGGAAGGAGAACAGGGCTGTGGAAAATGTGAGGAAAAGAAGAAAATCAAAACTAGTCCAGAAGTTTCTATCAACACATTCCTAAGCACTGATGTGGAACCATAGAATACCCCACCAGAGAAGTACAAAGCTAACGCAGCCTTGTACGGGAGGGCTCCACCATAGCCTTCCAAAGAGCTAGTATGTGTGAGGAACTTCTGAGAAGCATGAGATGTCACTTCAGCCCTGGGGAGGCTGAGCCACAGCCACAAGATTGATGCCAGCCTGGGTTACAGAGGGAGACCCTGTCTCAAGACAACAACAAAATCTCCAGGGTATGTGTTAAGCTGGCTCCAAAGTTAAGCATGCTACAATGTTTTTTCCTGGATGACAGAGGCAGGAAAAGGACAACTCTAGGAGGACAGAATTCACCCACTTGGACTCTGGGTTCCCCAGGCTTAGAGCCATGGTTGGTAAAGCCAAGCTTTTGTGGCTACTGCTCCTCACATCCTGGCTGAAAACTGTCCCCACCCCCCTACCCGTGCCAAGTTCTGGTTTTTCCCAGGAAAGCAGTGATGGCCAGCCCTGATCTGGCTCCATGGGTGACCCAGCATCCCCTCTGCTCTTTTCGTTCTACAGCACTATGCCGCGGGAACCCCTAACTTGGCACAGACCAGTCAGCACCTTTCTAAAAGAGGGCTGCGGGAACAGGGCTCTGCTGCACAGCCCCAGGCACCTCAGGCCCACAGGCTCCAGGTATCCCCAGCAACCTTGCTATCAGCCCTCCCCTCCTTCCCGCAGGGCTCCCTCTGTTTGCCCATGACGTCACTGTACCCTCACCCCTGGGGTAACAAGTGCAGATATTTCTGGCGTCTCCTTCATTCCTCTTGCTAAATTGGTGTTTCAATCTGATCGTTGTGTTTCTGAGTTATTCCTTAGCTCCATCCCCCTCCCATCCATTGGCACAGAGGTTATTCAGCTCCCAGCACGGATATCCCTGCCCAACTCCTCCCCCCAACCCCACCCCCGCCCACCAGCAAACCTCAGTTACCCACTGAACAGACGCCATAAGCAGATCATCTGTATAATAATCTTTAATGGGCTCCGTTGCAGCTCCTCTATTTGCCTGACAATAAGCTAGTCCTCTTCTCTGTCTGGTTTTATTGCTCTCTCAAATACATACATACACGCCCAAGCACCTGCTCCCTCAGCTCGGATTGTCTACCCTGTATCTGCCTCTCAGCTCTGAGCTCCTTTGCCAACGCCTTTACCTCTGAGATAAAAGCTCCCTTTCCGAGCTCTTTCAGAATGATTCCAATTAGAGGAGCCCCTCTATCCCAGTCCCACCACCTTGCCGTGTGAGTCTGACAGCCTGAACCACAGTCTAGTTCATTCATTTCCTGTGAGGTTTCCAATCCTCCCAAATTGATTCCCACTCCAGGATGAGAATCTCTACAGCTGACTCGCTTTGCGCCCAGCTCTCATTGCTTCATACAGTGTAGGTGTTTAACTCAATGGCTAACTCTCATGTCTGAGTTCTTTTAAATTTTATTTTATTCATTTATTGGGGTTTGGGGGCTGTGTATATATGTGGAGGTCAGAGGGCAATTTGCAGAAGTTAGTTCTTCCCTTCCTCCATGTCAGTCCCAGAAATCAACTGGGGACATCTAGGTTGATGACAAGTGCCATCTTGTCAGCCCTTATTATGAATTTTTGGAAAAAAAAAAGGAAAAGAAAAGAAGACTCACCAAGCCTTCCTTATAGCAGAAATGTGTTGAGACTTCTGCAGTCTCCTGGTCAGGACTGGAGTCTGCAGAATGCTGATAGGTTCGGAGGACAGTAGTGTAGGCTTTTACAAACTATCCTGACAGCCCTATCTGTGCAGGGTAGAGTTAATCAGGAGCAAAGGGGGCACCTGGCATTGCCACAGAGGCCCACAAATATAATTAAATTGAAGATAAGAGGAATTAAAATCTGCACTATGATATTTTTTAAAAGCCACAGCAGAAGAGGTTTATTGCCGAATGCTTGTAGTGTGTTTATTTAATCAACACACCACCTAGGATAGCACCGTTCCCAAAGCTTTCAATAAAAGTCATTTGGATATCAGATTTGAATTCTGGTCAGCGTGCTCAAGCTCTTCCCACAAATCTTTTAAAAGCAATTTCCACCGCTCAGCTTCCTAGGAACAGTAGAAACCTGGATCAACATATGCCCCATTGATTTGGGGTTTCCATGGAGATCAAAAGGACACAGAGAAGGGCAGGACAGAAAGAGGACATCTGACCCAAAATTCTGCTTTAAAACAACGAAAACGTGCATCTCACAAGCATTCCGTCTGCGCATCTGCAGCCCCGTTTCCTGTCCGTCAGTTCAAGCATCTAGATACTTAATTTGTAATAACCTTCCTGGATTCCCATAAGGGATGTCACGGGGTCAGGGAGAAGGTGAGTCACTAATGCTGAGAACCCATGAAGGAAAACACAGAAGTCTAGAACAAAGGGTCATTGTTTATCACTCTTGTTAACTAGTTCTCAAACACTAAAGACCTGCATTAGTACTGAGATCGATCGATCACAACTAACAGGACCAAGAAATCTTGACCTTTAATTTTCTCCCCAAGCCGGGCATAGTGGTACTTACCAGCCCTTGGGACGGAGAGACAAGAGGACCAGGACCCAAAGACATCTTTGTGTCATTACTCACCACACTCCCAAAATTCTTATCCTAAGACTCAAATAAGCACACCTGCCCTGTCTACTTTCCAGGGGGAATGTTTAAAGAAAAAAAAAAAGTGAAAAATTCTGTGGCTGCTATGTAAGTTCCAGAACACGGTCTTCTGTTATTCTATTTGGAGGGGACTACGATTTTCCTTTAAATAGAATTTTGCCAGTGAGCAACTATATACCAAAAAAGAGTAAGATTATTCATCCAGTGGAGACTATCGTACTGAGGGAAAGGCCAGTGGGTTTGTCAGCCCAGAACTTCCATCACAGAAGTATTACTTTCCAGGCTTATGACTGTGGGCAAGCCATTCATTCTGGATGTCATAATCACTGTGGAACATAATAAAGACAACAACCACAGTGTCACAGGCTTGTTACCAGGGTTAAGTGAGGTAATAGCATAGGGTGTTTCCCACAATGCTTGATAGGTAGCAAGTGGCCCTTCATTGTGAAGCACCTTGGTGCTATTGTCAGCTTTATCAACAGTCCTTCACAGACTATAAATGGGAATTAGATTCCTACTACTTCCCTGCTTGACACAGAGGAATTACCTGGATGTCTGCTCAGCTATTTAATAAGCTATTTGGGGAAAGGTACTATAGGAGTAGAATGTTATTACTTAAAGACTCATTTTTTTTCCACTTGCTCACCAAGGCAATACAAAATGTATAAGACAATGCGTTCCTGAGGTTCTAAGAGCCTCTGGCCTTTGTCTCCTTTCTTGATTCTTTTGTCCCTCTTGGGCCTCCATTTGTCTCCCCGCTCCTCACCACCAGATTTTCTTCTTCCTATCCTTTTTGTCTCTGAACTCCCCTTTCTAAATGTGTCTAGAAAGGAATTTTAAAATTGAACCTCAGAGGCTTCAGTACCTAAGTCTGCAGACACTCGTAAAACTTGAAACACTAGGAAAATGACCCAAAATTAGGATACATGGTTACACAATCAATTCCATCTCTTGGAAAATGAGTTTTCAATGTTTTTTTAAATGTGGTACACAGGCCTTATATCATGTTCCAATTCCAGACAAAAATGATTAAAATTTGATGAGGCAATTAGAAAAAAATGTGAACACTGATTAGATATTTAACGGTCTGAGGGCAGCCCTTCTCCTTGGCTCTTTGGCTGGCTCCTCCCCTGCCCATCCTATAAATGCTTCCTTTCTAACCTTGACTTTCTGCCCTGCTGCTACTGCATGCTCCCAGAGTGATCTCACTTTGGTGCCTTTGGGTGCACTGACCATTTCTTCAACTCTGATTACTCTCCCAGTCATGTAGATTCCTCTAACCTATGGATTACCAGACATAGTCCTGTGATAGCCCATAGGCACAACAAATACAAATATATACCTACAACCCAAGCATTACCACATCCTCTTTCCTGCCCTATGTTATCTACTATCCCCTCCCACCCTTGACCCCCTCTGGCCCCCTCTGACTCCCCCTGGCCCCCTGGCTCCCCCTGGCTCCCCTAGCCCCTCTGG
>NW_022196891.1:50733022-50746361 GCF_008632895.1 Mastomys coucha | reverse complement strand
CTCCCCCTTGGTCCCCTCTGGCTCTCCCTGGCTCCCCCTTGGCCCCTCTGGCTCCCCCTGGGCCCCTCTAGCCCCCTCTGGCTCCCTCTGGCATTAGTGAGATTTGGTTTTGATACCACCATCTACTGTACTCAGGCCACCAATAGAGAAGCAATTGGGAGACAACTCCATTTCTCTCAGTCCCCAGCTTTTAACCAATTATCAAATCATGCTGATTAAATTTCCTCATGGTTTTCAAATCTATCTCCTGCCTCGCATCCTTACCACACCACCCTGACTCATTCCTCACACTCCCAGATGATTTCCTCACAGCATCTGCTCTCTGCAGCCAGGTCTCTGGCTTTAAACTCAGCTCCATTTTATAGCCATAATTGTATGTTTAAGTCCCAACTATGATTAGGCTCCCTTCTCCTCACAGCTTATAAACCTCCATAGCTTAAGCACAAAGTTCAAGCTTAGTAAACAAACTCCCTCAGACCTGGGTCTTGCCTCCCTTGAGAGCTGATCCACCACTCTCCTTGCTTGAGCTTTGAACTCCAACATCCCCACAATGCTCACTTTATCAGCCCAGGGCTCTTGTCCCTAGCCCTTCTTTATTCCTGTCCATCTGCCTAGAATTCTCTTGACTTGCCTAACCCAACTCATCCTTCCAACGAACTCCAGGAAGCCCCCCTTGCCCATCCCAGTGTAGTAAGTACCCTCTATACCCTTGAGGCTCCTGGGAATATTTGACTACCTCATTACCAGGCTCAGGGGCAGGGGTACCTTCAATTCTCTCCTTCAAGGACACAGAAATTTATTTATTTATTTATTTATTTATTTATTTATTTATTCCTCCATTCAAGTGAACCTTAAGAACCTCTTTATGCCAAGCAATGTGCCATGCCCTGTGTTACCTATGCACAGTGCACAGGCAAAAGATATTTCCACCTGCATGTTCCTCACACTGAGCATGGCACCTGAAACTAAGAAAATGCTACAGTGTCAAAATGCCTTGAGCCTGTGAATAGTAAAGCAAGTGAGACCACGTCTTGGTCTGCAGAGGAGAAAATCTACAGCCCCCAGAGCCTAGACTGTGATACGGAGGTATGCCATAGCTGTAGCCACGGGAAATACTGCTGTGCAGACTGGGACCCTGCTGACGGTTCACCCTCGCTGGATGCTCTTGAATCCAGAGTCCTCTGGGAAATGAGCCCTCTCCCTCAGATGCCTTACCCCAAGATACACGCCTAGCTCACATTAGTGATGGCCCTGGGAGTCAGGGGAGGGCTGTGTGGATGCACCTTGATGTACAGAGATGGTAAGCAAATTCTCACTGATGCTTTGCCTTAACGGGCATCCCTTGTCTAGGCATCTACCTAAAGCCCCTCAGCTTTTCCATGACACTCTTCCGCTTAGTGAACCTCTTATTGAACACTTCAGAAGACTCTTATTGGAAACTGCAGCAGAGAGTATGGACAGAGACCCTGAGGAGAGGGCTGGTATTTCTGGATAGTGGAAACTCTTACCTACAAGTCATAGAGCAGACAATAGCACCTTAGCGGCATCTCCAGAGGTGTAGGCGTTTGGATGAAGAAAGCAAGAAACGACAGCACAGGAAGCCTTTGATGGGACTCATGGGAAATGTTTCACCTCCAGGGATGTAGCTCACTCGGGTGGAGTGTTGAACCAGTGTGAATGAGGTCCTGGCTTCAATCCCAAAAACGTCAGGACAAACACTGGCAGCTGGAAGGTCATGATCCATCACTTGGGCAACACAGTCAAGACTTAGAAAGTGCGTTCACGCTGGGTGATGGTGGCGCACACCTTTAATCCCAGCACTTGGGAGGCAGAGGCAGGTGGATTTCTGAGTTTGAGGCCAGCCTGGTCTACAGAGTGAGTTCCAGGACAGCCAGAGCTACACAGAGAAACCCTATCTCGAAAAAAAACAAAAACAAAAACAAAAACAAAAAAAAAAAGAAAATGTGTTCACGTCTCAGCCGAACTTGATCGTGGTTTTTAACCTCACTGAGCCTCGTCTTATCTCCCAAGAACTTGGACATTAAACCTCATGGCAAAGGGAAAGTTCCGAGCAAAGTTTCTCAGGACATCTTCATCACAGAAGGCTATTTTATCTCATTCCCTTTAACTGAATCTCACAAAAACCTTCAGAAATAACTGGAACATTTACAATTGTTCTCATTTTCCAGATGACCAAATTGAAGCTGCTCAGTGACTCTGGGTAAAGGGCCCCAGGAAAATAGCTAATGGCCTTAGGAAGTCTGCAATCTAGGATCAGTGGGGCTTTTTCTTACCCTGCCAGCAGTTTCTCTGCACCTCCACCTGTCGCCCCCTCATTGAGATCACAGTTTTAGGAAGAAGGGGTTTCATAAGGCACATTCTGCTTAACCAGCCAGCCACACACCTGAGTGTCTGTGCAGAGTACCAGGCATTCATAACATGGCTATTATAGCTAAGGACCCATCCCAGGGTTCACTGAGCCATGAGAGAAAAGACTTTGCCATCATTAGCAGGAGATTTACTGAACAGAATCTGCATTTGTTTTCAGGGTCCTTTTGTGTTGCTGGTCACTGTGATGGATAATATCATCAACTTGACAAGATCTAAAATCAACTAGGAGATAAACCTCTGCGGTATGTCTGCATTGGGTTAATTGAGATAGGAAAAATGTGGGTGGCAACATTATATGGGCTGGTGTCCCAGACAGAATAAATAGGAGCAAGCAAGTTGACCACCCACATGCATCTCTCCTGCTATCTACTACAGACACGATGTGACCAGTGGCTTCCTGTTCCTGCTGCCATGATTTCCTCAGCATGATGGGCTGATACCCTCAAACCATGAGCCAGAATAAGCCTGCCTTCAAGTTGCTTGCCTCAGGTATTTTATCACAGCAACAGGAAATAGTTAATTCAGGCACTTCATTAAATAATAATAATAATCGGAATAAAATAAAGCTGAAAGGATCTGATAGTCCGAAGCACTCACGCTGGTCTGGCTATTGAAGGCTTAATCCCCAGTCACCTGATTCCCACCAGGCCCCAACCCTGATACAAAGTTCTTCTAGGTAACCTACTCCGAGAGTAAGCAGTGAGACAACCACTAACAAGGACTAGACTACTACATGAATAGGCACGGGCTGTGCTGACTTCCAAGACAATAAGAGCTGCCTTGGGCACAATCCCACATGGCTCAATTTCAGAGGTTTAGCTAATCTGACCTCAGAAGTAGTGGTCACGCTCCACTTCCCCCTTGTATTCTCTGAGAAAAACCCTAAAGGTTTCCAAATCTGTAAGAACAAGTGGCCCCAACTTAAGTCAAGTTGCAGGCTAGGTTAAGCTTCCCTGCATTTCTGAAGTTAGAAGCCTCACAAAGTCAGAAAGAGCACACCAGGATCTGAGAGCCCACTCTTCAGTACGTGGCCAGACAGGTGATGGATGTCAAGTAGTTCTAACACAGCAAGAAAAACTAACAACTTCCTTTCCCCAACATGACACCCCCCCCCCAAAAAAACCAGCAGCTACCACGCCAGGGACCCATCACCTTCTGTTGCTGGTATATGTGCCCTTAACTTGCCACTTAGGAACTGGTACCCTCGGATGCATTTCACCTCCCTCCAGTACACTGTCATTGTCAGTCCCTTTGCATCGGAATGTGTCACTGTTTGTTAGTCACCAGCAGAGCCAACCTGCTTGGCTGACTAGAAACAAGACAGATGCTACGTGCAGCCAGGCTGCTGTGCAAGCGACCCCCACTCCAAACAACAGCTGAGCTGAATGGAACTAAAAATAAGGAACCCGTGGCACCGTGCATACATCAACCGACAATATTTTCAGGGACCCACTCCCACCCCCCACACCCCCACCCCCCGCCAAGAAATCTGAGGCCAGAAACAGGATCCTTGTCTGACAGAAAGCAGACTTTGGGAGTCCTGAGGAGTTGAGGTTGAGACAGATAGAGAAAAAATAGAAAAGAAAAAAGGAAAAAAAAGAGAATCCTCTACTAACTAGAAAGAACAGGCTATTCTTGCATCCTTACTCTGGACCAGGGTGGCAGGGCTTGCCCTCCCTGTTTCGAGCAGCTCTGAGATAAAATAAGTGGAGATTATGACAGGAGGACGTGTCTTTCTGCTCTCTGTTGTCTGTCTGTCCTGCTTTTCCCAGTAAGACTTAGCTGGCCGGTCCAGGGATCTATCCAGACCCTGCGAGAAACAGTGGCTCTCATCTTACCTGTCTGGCGGTGGGCAGTGCAGCGGGAAAAATGTGGCTGGTGTCGGCAACAGCTGTGCATGGCTCGGTGAAGCCCTGAGTGACAGAGTCGGACCTCTCCCGGTACATGGGTGAGGGTGGTGGAGCGTGGCCACCTCACCTCGGGCCCCTAGAAGAGCTCCTGCACCTGCTGCTCCGAGGGGCTCTGCTCCGCGCCAGGCTTTGCATCTCATGAAATGGGAAAGAGCAAGCGAGAGCGCAGGGGAGGGGGCGGGGAGGCAGAGGGAGGGGAGAGGGGCACTCTGACAGATGATGCGCAGCCACGCAGTTGGGGGAGGACCGCAGGCTCCAGCAGGATGGCAATGCCTGTGTGGCTCTCTGCTGACGGCTTGAATACAAGCGCTACCTCCAGAGGGTCTGGTAGCTCTGCAAAGTTCAGCCAAGAACAGAGAGCATATGGATGTGACTGAGATCATCAACCTGGGAGAGAGAGAGGTTAATCTGCTTTCCACTGACCACACCAAGGCAGGAGCATTGGCTTGGCGACATAGGGAAGGGGGAAACACAGCCCCACATTCATGGCCTAGCTTCAAAGTTGTCCCTCTCCCCTTCCGGAACCAGAAAAGCCATTTAGATGAAGGATTGAGAATGGCCTGGTCTACAGAGTGAGTTCCAGGACAGCCAGGGCTATACAGAGAAACCCTGTCTCGTAAAAGACAGACAGAGAGAGAGAGAGAGAGAAAGAGAGAGAGAGAGAGAGAGAGAGAGAGAGAGAGAGAGAGAGAGAGAGAGAATGGCCAGGCAATTTGTGGCAAGCACAGCTCCAACTTTCTTAAAGATGAGGAAAATATTAGACATGGATGGTTATTAGGCAGGAAACGTTCAGTGTCCTTTGTCACCCTATACAGAGGCAATCCAGCCTGCTCCCTCTGCCTCATGTGCAATGGGAAATGTTCAGAAGAGTAGAGAGAATATGCCATTTGAAACTTCTGTCTGTAAGGGTCCACTGGGGTAGTCAGGAGAACAACCTTCCGGCTAGCTTGGGCCAGTGCCCAGAGCTGCTCTTAATCAGCAGGAAGCACCCTTCCCAGGATCCTACAGTGTGTACATTCATACAACGGGTTCACCGCACCAGCCCTAAGCTGACAGTCACTGGCTCTATTTACAACCACAGACAGACAGAGAGGGTGGCAAGGAGCTCACAAACAGTGGAAAGAAGAGAGAAGAGACCAAAGGAAACTCTGGCTGGGAATGCACCATCAAGCATAGCTAACGAAGGGTGGGGAATGCACCATCAAGCATAGCTAATGAAGGGCAGAGAGATCCCGAACAACGGCCTTCTTGGGAGGGAGATGGTGGGCTGCAGAGATTTGGATATCCAAAGAACCATCCTTCCCTCCCTCAAGCTAATACACCTCAGTTAAGCCGCTCTCCAAAGGATGTGACCAGCACTGACTGTAGAGACCAAGCCCCTATGACCTGTCAGACTCCTGTCTCCAATAGATGCTCATATCACCATTTTGCTGTTGCCTAAAATGTTGCTCCATCTCAGCACAGTCAGGTTGATATAACAAGCCATAGTTGAGAGCCTACTATGTGCTACAAGTGATGCTGAGGGAATAGATATCCTTGTCGTGTCAGATGACTGGAGGAAAGGGCAGAGATTCAGGCAGCTGGTGCACACATGAATGAGCAAGGTGTTAAAGTCACTGATGGAGGGAGAAGAGGAAGAGGAAGAGAAAGAGGAATTCCAACTGGGAAGTCAAGGAGAGAGGGTGTGCCTTCTTCCTGTCTACTGATAGCTGCAGGCAGATTTTGACCAGCAAAGGATGACTGAGATGGAGAACTCAAGGCTAAGAAGTGGCCTGGGTGACACACAGAGCCTGAAGATGCCGTAGCTGCCTGGTAAGCAGTGAGTGATGTCTCTAAGAACCTGGGATCACTTTGAGAAGACACTGAGTTGGGAGGAATTAGAGAAAGGTGAATGGGATTTGTCAGGGCTGGACCAACAGGGCTTGATTTGGGAGGGCTGAATTCAGAGTAGCAGAGCACAGGGAAAGTAGGAACAACTGTATTCTGTCATTTGAGAACCAGTTGCAAATGCTGAGAGACCCAGACAGAAGAACAGCTTTGGGCTGGTAAAACCTATCCTGTGTTAGGTTGGGGATGGTTTGGTTGAGCTCCATCAGGGCATGAAGAGAAGATGGAAAGGCAGGCTCTCTCTACTGGGAAACAAGAGTTGGTGGCAACAGATGCAATCCCTCAACAGTGATGAGAAAAGAGGGGCTCAGGGAAGATCTTGGAGAAGTTACCACATTTGAAGAAAGAGCCAAACAAAGAATGAGAGAGAAAAAAACCATCAGGTAGAGAAAAAAATAGGAGAAGCAGTCCAGAAGTCAGAAAGATGAACCCTGACAGGAGTCAAATGCCGACGAGCAGTAAGTGTGGTTGAGGAGAGAGGAGCGCACATAACTAACCTTGAATCATAGCTGTTGGTAGGTCCCTGAGCCTTGCCTTAGAGTGAGGGATCCCAAGCTTAAGATAAAATAAATCTTCTAGGGAGTTTGTTAAAATACTAATTGAGAGGCCCGACACCCCAGGTTCCCAAGTCACTAAGGGCTAACATGGACTCCAAGAATTTGCATCTCTTGTGCTGAATATATCCAGCAGAAATGGCAGCCTTGTTAAGGGTAAGAAATGAGCATGCTCATTAAGAACTCCACCCACACGAAGAAGGTAAATAGGCTTTTCCTTCTGTTTTTGAGAGGCCAACTAGAAGGTCCATGACACCTCGTCTGAACCCCAGGATCATCTGCTGGTCCCTGTTTTCTGTATCTGCCCTCTAAAATCTTGGATTGAGTAAAGACCAAGCTTTTTAGCGGGACTGACTTCCCTCCTCTCTCTACTGGTCCAGCAGGGTCCAGCCAGTGCTGCTCCTTTCCTCAAGTCCGAAGGAATTAACCTCCATCATGGACATTTCCTGATTCATTTTTACTACTTACATAAAAAATATTGCATCTCAAGCAGATTCCCAGTCATACTGGGGATTAGGCAGGTCTTGCATGGATGTGAGAACATCTAAGTCAAGAGTATTATTATGTCATGATTTTTCACACTATCACACAAACAGAAAGTACTTTGGTTCATTTTGTTCTTTGTTTTAAGATAAGATCTCTCCATTATGTAGCCCTGATTGTCTCTGAATGTCACACGTAGACCAGCCTGGCCTCCAAATTTACAGAGATTCTCCTCCTGATGCTGAGAGTGCCTGGCCAGAATGTCATTTTTTTGTAGAGGACCCTAGAGCAAATGGAACAGAGGATTCAGCCAGGTGCCTGAAGACTGAAAGAAGAAACAGTTCAGCAATGGGAGGATCTGCTTAGGGGATGGATTTGTGAAACAAAAAAGGAGGTCAGACAGCAGAATGTGCCCGGCTTGTCAAAGCCACAAAAATGGATTTTGCTTTAAAGAACAGAAACCCTTTCATCTTTGAATCCCCAGCACCAGATAAGCACCCAAAATATGCAAGAACTCTATAAATGTTGGAATAAATTGCATCAAGATCTGAGACAGTGGAGGAAAGGGGTGTTAGCTTTAAAGGTAAGCAACATCAAGATGGAGTTTTGGAGCGAGGGAGAAGAAACTGCTGGCCACAGAGACTAAAGAAGCAAGAGAGAAAGGAATCAAGGTTTGAGGCTGTATGACCGTCCCTGGCCAAGCATCCTTTTCTTGGTGAGGGGGAATGCAAGAAACAGCAGACACACAGCAGTCTGTACTACACTTACGTGGACTCACAGCAGTAGATCCCACCTCAGTCTGTGCTGCACTCCCAAGTGTCCCCTAAGTGGTATACATCCTGTCATCTGCATGTGTGGCCTTTTCAGATTTTCAGTTACAATATTTGTTCTATTCTGAGTATAAGAGGAGTTGAATAGTAAAGAGGAACATTACAGACACTTGATATATGCAAAACATATTCTAATACATTATTTATTCCTTTAGTTAAATTCTCCCATCCAATTGTGAGCTATTTGAGGACAGAAGCCACAATGTCTCATATATTCCAGGTTCAAATTTACTTCATAACCAAGGAAGACCTTGAACGTCTGATTCTCCTGTCCCTACCTCCCAAGTGCTGGGATTATAGGCATGAGCCACCACACTGGGTTTCTGCAGCACTGGGCATAGGATCCAGAGCATCATGCATGCATCTGTTTATTACTGGTGTCCACTGCTCTGCCTGTCATATAAGTGTGTCCCCCTCCTAAAGTAAAGCTTTGTTTTTAAGGTAGAAGTAAACCTGAGAATGGCAGAGAGCCCGAGGAGGAAGGGAAGAAAGAGATCTTGCCTTGGCAAGATCCAGAAGGGTTTGTGAAGTTAGGCAAGCCAAGATACACTTTCAGGGTGTGGCAGGAGGAAGATGGCCCAGTGATATCCACAGCTCATCTCTGGGACTTGTGGATGTGTCACCCAACATGGCAAAGGGACTTTTGAAGATCTGTAAGAAGGTGAAAGACCCAGAGATAGGAATCCAATCCTGGATTGTCTGGGCCAGTGACATTCTAACACAGTCTAGTAACAGGTTCTTTTTTATTATACTTTTATGTATTTGGGATGAAGTGCAGATACCAGAGGGTGCATGTGAAGGTTGGAGAATAACTGTAGGAGTCAGTTTCCTCCTCCTACTAGGTGGGTTCCTCGGATCAAACTCTAGTTGTTAGGCTTAGTAGCATCAACCTTTACCCACTGGGCCATCTTGCCAGTCCTGTAACCTGCTGTTTAAAGTGAAAGAACAGGGTTGGGTGTTGGGGTGAGGACTAGTGAGATGGCTCAGCATTTAAGAGCTCTCACAGAGGACCCAGAGTCAGTTTTTCAGCATCCATGTCACATGGTGGGTCACAGCTTTTACTCAAGCTCATGGGTACCTGCAAGTGTGTGTGCACGTGTGTATATGCATGTGTGTGTGCATGTATGTGTGTGTGTGCGTGTATACATATAAAATGAAAATAAATCTATTTTTAAGTGGAAGACTGTGAGAGAAGGGAAGATGAGAGAGACAAAACAGATGAAGCATATGGGAGATTCAACCCACAAAAGAGACTTGACCCCCATTTTCTGGCTTAGAAATGGAGGAAGAAGCCAAGAATAAAGGAACACAGATACCCCTAAAAGCTGGAAAGCCACCTCAAAGGTCCAGGATGTGCAGTCTGCAGGTGTGTGTGGGGGGGGCAGGCATTGAAGGATGTGCAGTCTGCAGGTGCGGGTGGGGAGGGGCATTGAGTTAGCCAAGGCATTTTAAGAGCAACTGGCATGTGTGTGTGTATATGTGTGTGTGTGTGTCTGTGTGTTTTCTATTCACAGATCCAAGATAGCTCCTGGGCAGGTGTGCAAATGTGGCCACCCAGGAGCACAAAGCAGTACAGACAAAGGTAGACACTGCATGCATGCAGGAAGAACTGAATGCACCCCAAGGAGCCAAAAGAGCAGGAAAAGAGATCACTCCTGGAGCCTCAGGAAGGAACCAACCCAGTCAACAACTTAATGTCAGTCCATCAGGACCCCGGTGAAACCTGTAGCTTATGAAACTGTAGAATAAAACCACACAGCAGCTAAGTCACTGCTGCGTGTGTGGAATTTGTCATGGCAGCAATGGCTGTAGTAAAGGCATTTCTGCATTTAGGTAAGAGCCAAACTCTAAGGATAATGAATACTAACCATGCAGAAATACAGAAGACTGCTAAGAAGCAAGATCAGAAACCAGACAGCCTCTCATTTGCATATATAAAGTCTACATACTGCTCTCCCCACCTTTAAATAACCCGTTAGGCTCCTTTTCCTCCTCTTGTCTTCCCATGCAGACTTTACTTCCAGTAAAAATGGCTCTACAGCTCTGGTCAACTAGCCGCACCTGAGATGGTTTAACTCTCCCACACGGTATTGACTATGATGAGGAACACAGTTAATGCCCAAGAACTGAGTGGCTAGAAATAGAGAGGAGGCCACCTCCTTTCACAAAAGAAGAGTGTGTCTGACCATGAGAAAGCAGAGCCTGCCAGCTGGAGGAGAGAAAAAAAATAAACAGCAGAAATATAACCAAAATAGCCCAGTCCTAAGGCACGAAGAAGCCAGAAGGTTCCAGAGAGAAAGAAAATAGGATGGACTGATCCATAGACAGATGGATAGAAAGAGTTAATAGCCAAAGGAATCAAAGATAGAAAACTAAAAAATATGCTCCTGAACTCTTCAGAGGGATCAGTTGATATAGAAATCCATGAAAGTCCAATCCAACCAGCACTTGAGACCCAATGAGCAGAGGTCTGCATGAGAGTGTGTGCTCATGAAACACTCGTGTGCGTGCGTTGCTTGTGGCTAAAACTTTGTACTTTAAGGTTACTTGAAGCAAACCGATTTTAAAGTGTCCATCTGGGAATTCTGTTCCCAACTTTCATTTTTCCCTATCCTGTGTCCACAGGCAACAGACAGGCACAACAAAGAGGCTGGACCCTGGAGTCTGGCTATAAAGGCTAGGTCAGCCACTCATTAGTTCTGTGACCTAGAATAATTAACTGAACCTCCCCTGTGAAATAGAGGAGCCCTGTGTGGTCACCACAGGGTGCTCATGAGAGTGAATGAGTTCAGATGAGAACCCCCCCTCGACATTTTCACAGTCCACACTCCCCTTGACACCCTAGCTTGGCTTAGTACAATGAACTAATACTGTGTGAGAGAATCAAACCATCAAGTGTGGATATCCTATCTTTGGCTATCTTGTCTTATCTCTGGCATCTCTACTAAACTATACATTCCATAGTCAAGAACCAAATCTCCTGTTTCCTCTGCCTTCCTTGTCTCATCAAAATATCAGTGATGAGATGGCATTCTATTATTCTCCAAGTGTGGGGGTTTCAATGAACCCACAGGCTTATATATTTGAATGTTCAGTCTCCAGGGTGTGGAACTGTTTGATAGGATTAGAGGATGTTATTATGGTTTGTATATGCTCAGCCCAGGGAGTGGCACTATTAGAAGGTGTGGTTCTGCTGGAGTAGGTGTGTCACTGGGGGTGTGGGCTTTAAGACCCTCATCCTAGCTGCCTGGAAGCCAGTATTCTGCTAGCATCCTTCAGATGAAGATGTAGAACTCTCAGCTCCACTTGCACCATGCCTGCCTACATGTTGTCATGTTCCCATCTTAATGATAATGGACTGAACCTCTGAACCTGTAAGCCAGCTCCAAATAAATGTTGTCCTTATAAGAGTTGCCTTGGTCATGGTGTCTGTTCACATAAGTAAAACCCTAAATAAGACAGAAGGATTGGAAGGTGTAACCTTGTTGGAGGAAGTAGTGTGCCAGGTGGTGGGCCTTGAGGTTTCAAAAGCATATGCCAAGCCCAGTGTCTGTCTCTCTGTCTCTTTCTCTTCTTCCCTCCCTCCCTCCCTCTCTCCCTCCCTTCCTCTCTTCCTCCCTCCTTCTTTCTCTCCCCCCCCTCCCTCCCCCAGCTTATAGATCTGGGATGTAGCCCTCAACTACTGCTCCAACACCTGCAATATGGTGATATGGTGATAATGAACTAAACCTCTGACATTATAAGCAAGTCCCCAACCAAATGCTTTCTCCTGGTTGTTTGGTTGTGTTTTAAGATAGGGTTTCTCTGTGTAGCCCTTGTTGTCCTGAAACTTGCTCTGTAGACCAGGCTGACTTTGAACTCAAAGAGATCTGCTTGCCTCTGTCTCAAAGTACTGGGATTAAAGGTGTGTGCCACTACTGCTGGGCAATGCTTTCTCTTTTAAAAGTTGCCTGGGTCATGGTGTCTCTCCACAGTGACAAAAATGCCAGGTTCTACAACTACTAGCAGATAGGCACAGATGTTTAAAGTATGTAATCAGTTCCCAGCTTGGTTCTTTGAGCACATCATTGGTTTCTTTGGGCCCTATCGTCACTAAGTTACCTGTATATCTTTTTCCATTGCTATGATTCTGTTTTGTTCTTCACCTGCCCGCTGGAAGCCTCACCTGAATAAGTTGTTAAGGCAATGACAACAAAAGATGCAGTGATTTGATAAGAGCATCACTGCAGTGTTAGCAGGCGCTAAAGGTGACTGTCATGGCAGTCCTTGGCCTGCTCATAGAACTGCCTAGTCATGCTCTTTTGTATGATCTCCCACACCAACCCTGCCTTGAAATTTTCCATGGAGGCTCTGTTATCTACCAGCCATTTTTAATTTATGCTTCCCAACTCCATTCCTAATAATCACAAATAGAAATTGACAGAGGTACCTAGTGAAATCCAGGATGGATTAGGAAACTTATTTGTGACTCTGTCTTCTAAAAGATCAATCCACTTTCCTTTTCTTCAAAGTGATCGAGTGTGTGTTAGATCCTTTAACTAACATATATACTTCAGTGAACAAACCTAGCTCTGCTCCCAAAATTTTTTGTGCCATAAAATTTCCACATTTTCATCTCATAGCCTAGCAAAATTTTCTAAATCTCAGTTAATAATACAGAATCATCAGTGTTTCATTTTTCCAAATAAGAACATTAAAATTATGTTTATTACCACTATAATTTTATATAATAAAGATAATTTTGATGCCAAAAAGTATAAAGGATAACAAAATGAAGGATAATTCTTTACCCACATATAGAAGCATAAAAATCATTATGAAGAAATACACACATACACACACACAACACACTGCATTGGGTTTAAAGGAGAAAGGGTTCAGGGGCTGGCGAGATGGCTCAGCGGGTAAGAGCAATGACTGCTCTTCCAAAGGTCCTGAGCTTGAATCCCAGCAACCACATGGTGACTCACAACCACCCATAATGAGATCTGACGCCCTCTTCTGGTGTGTCTGAAGACAGCTACAATGAATTACATTGGAGTGAGCAGGGCCGGAGCAAGCTGGGCTGGCAGAGGTACTGAATTCAATTCCCAGCAGCCACACACATGATAGCTCATGGCCATCTGTACAGCTACAGTGTACTCATATACTCATACACATAAAATAAATAAATCTTTTTTAAAAAAAAAAAAAAAAAGGAAGCCAGGTGGTGGTGGTGGCACACGCCTTTAATCCTAGCACTTGGGAGGGAGAAGCAGACGGATTTCTGAGTTCGAGGCCAGCC
>NW_022196891.1:50717076-50733012 GCF_008632895.1 Mastomys coucha | reverse complement strand
CTTTAATTTTTCTGAACTCAGTGCTAACTTTTTTTTTGGTGGTTATAAGTAGGTTGTAATTGGAAATCATTTGTCCACATCACTGCATACATCAAACAATTCTCCAGAATGCCAAAGGACCACAACCAGAAATGGTGTCGATAACTACATCTCAGGAGTGTCTTCACCTTCATGTGTTCTGTTAACTCTGCAGCAAGCTTTGGGCTTCAGGACCACAGAAAGTGGACATATTGGACCAGAGAGCCATAGTGTGTGTTTCACAAAGAGCTATGAATGATAACAAACTTTTTCCCCTTTTGTTTTGGTTTTTGTTGATTTTTGTTGCTGTTGGTTTTTGAGACAGGATCTCACACTGTGGCCTAAGTTTCCTGTCTTAGTCTGTGTTCTATTGATGTAGAGAGACACCATGACCAAGACAAGTCTTATAAAGGAAAGCACTTAATTAGTGCTGGCTTACAGTTTCAGTGGTTTGGCCTGTTGTCATCATGGTAGAGCTATGATAGTGTACCGCTAGACACGGTGCCGGAGAAGTAGCTAAGAGTTCTACATCCAGATTTACCGGCAGAAGGAACAGGAAGCCACTGAGCCTGGCTTGAGCTTTTGGGAACCTGAAAGCCCACCATCAGTTGGCCTTCTCCCAACAAGGCTCCACCTCCTAATCCTTTCAAATAGTGCCACTCCCTGGTGACCAAGCATTGCAATATATGAGCCAATGGGGGCCATTCTTACTCAAACCACCACACTTCCCTAAAACTCTCTGGTCTCAAACTATCCACTCTCCTGCCTCAACCTTAAAGGGCATGTATCCCTCAACCCTCTATTCAGCACACTATGTAGCTACTACAGCTAGAGGAGGAGACACATCACCATCAGGTCTAAATTTCAAACAATGGCAAGACCATCAACAACCATTGTCTTTGAACATTTTCCCCAACACAAACCAGTGTCTGCTATAAATGGCCTTGGGTGCAGAAGTGGCCCCCAGACTGTAAAGAAACAAGAAGGAAGAGAGTGCCAACTTTGTATAAAGTTGATAGTTGTCTTTTCTCTGTAACTTGGTCTTCTGTCTTACTTGGTCATTAAATCTCTGTTCCTATCAGAGAACCAATTTGGCAATCCCCTAGACAGCTGCCACCACTCTTGTCACACAGAGAACAACATGGGACAGAAGGCAGAAAGAAGGTAAGAACTAGAAAATGGGGAGGGCGTTGAGAAATGCTGTCTTCTGGATGTGACATGGATGCTACGCTCATGAACTCACACCAGCCGATCTCATCACATAAAACCTACCCAGGATCAAGACAGCCAAACCCCCTGCATGGATGGTGGAGACAGTCTTAGGCTCCACCTCTTACTGAGGCTCCTGGAGGAAAGAGAATCATTTTTTCTTTAGGGTGTGGCCACTGGTAGTTTTCCTACAATCCAGTGGATGGCCCCACACCCACAACAGGGACAGTACTATCTGGTTTTAGTGAATTGTCAAAAAAGAAGAAGAAAAAGAAGAAGAAGAAGAAGAAGAAGAAGAAGAAGAAGAAGAAGAAGAAGAAGAAGAAGAAGAAGAAGAAGAAGAAGAAGAGGAAGAAGGGGAAAGGGGAAGGGGAAGAGGAAGGGGAGAAAGAAAAGGAAGAGGAGGAAGAAGAGGAAGAGGAGGAGGAGGAGGAGGAGGAGGAGGAGGAGGAGGAGGAGGAAAAGGAGGAACCAGAGGAGGAGGAGGAGAAGAAGAAGAGGAGGAGGAGAAGGAAAAGAGGAGAAGAAGGAGGAGGCAGAGAAGGAAGAAGACTTAACATTAGGAGGAGGAGGTGCTGAGAGAAATGTGAGGGGAGTCGGAGGTGGGAGCTGGAAAGTGAATATGATCATATTCCATTGTACACATGTATGGAATTCTCAAATAATAATAAAAGAATCTGCAGGCAATTTCTAGTCTGGTAGGGCACAGCCTTGATGGCAGCCTCTCCTCTTGAGAGGGAAATACAGAGCCCATCCAGCAACCAATTTCCTTACAAAACAATTTCTCTCTAGTGTTTCAAAAAAAAAAAGGTTTTTTTAATCCTTTGGTTATTATTAAAATAGGTGTCTGAGCAAGGTTGAACTCATCAAGCTCAAATAGAATTCAAAACTCAGATGCACAGAGAGGGGAAGCCACCTAAGCAGAGCCTCTAGAATATGGTTCCATTCTTGTGGAAAGATGGAAGTAAAATACCCCATCTTCCCAACACTGAAATCTACACACACACACACACACACACACACAGAGCCAAGAAGTCTTACAATCTGTGTGTTTCTGGAATGAGGTAAGATTGGTGACTACCTCCAACACTTCCCCCCCCCCTCCACCACAACACTCACAACACACAGAGTCAATCCTCCTGAAAAAGTAAAGCTACAGGAAAAACATTTGCATCCTCCAGTCTGTATAGTGTGGTAACTGTACTGGCTATCGGTCTTCATTGCCAGGAGTCATTGGTGTGCTCATTAAAATGATTTGAACTGAACTGGGAGAAAGGAAGGCGCACATTCGTGATAGCTGAGCTTTAGCATGGTGGCTACAACTCAGAGAATCCAGTGTGACATTGTAACCGTAGGCAAGAATGACCCAAATGACTACTCGAACGGCTGAAGGCTGAAGCAGCCTGCTGAAGTTGAGCAGAC
This sequence comes from Mastomys coucha, assembly GCF_008632895.1. Taxonomy (NCBI): domain Eukaryota; kingdom Metazoa; phylum Chordata; class Mammalia; order Rodentia; family Muridae; genus Mastomys; species Mastomys coucha. The sequence goes on along the minus strand of NW_022196891.1, from coordinate 50,730,363 downwards.
CTGAATGTTTCTATCTCAGTCTTCCCCTATTACTCTGTCACAGGGACTTAGCGAGCAGGTTGAGAAAAACAAAATGTAATATCCACTGAGAAGGGAGAAAACTGGAGCCTCGCATACCCACAGAGGGTTTGGCAGGACTGCTGTGAGGGCCAATTGTGGTGCTGATGCCTGTAGTTCCTGAACTCAGGGGGATCAAGGGGGATCAAGATGAATCCAAAACATCTTGGGCTATATAGTTTAGGCCAGCCTGGGCTACAGGTGAGACCCTGTCTCAAAAAAACAAAAACAAAACAAAACAAAAACAAACAAGCAAAGTTTGTGTGACTTTAGTAAAGTGACTTGATCCTGCTGTGCCTCAGTGTTTGAATGCACAAAATTTAATAAACAAATGAAATCAATGCACACACAAACCTCGGTAGTTTGTGCACCTCGGTGAAGGTGTAGTTACATATACTCAAGTGTCAAGGAGGGCTCAGATTTACTGTATGTCTTTGAAAAGAGAGGTATGATGGAAGAGATGAAAATACCTGGAAGAAACTGGTTCATTTCGCTTTTAGTTTCCTTTTTTAATAATTCTGAAAAGGTTAAAGCCAAAGACGGGTTACAGCAGAGGAGTTCTAACTGAATCTAGATGAATCGCACGTGTCAATTCATCTCTGTATCAGAAGCCTCCTCTCTGGCTGTACTTTCAGATCTTCTTCCTGGGGCCAGAGGCCACCACTGAGGCAAGCCTTCAATCACATTCTTCCTTCCACCTGGGAATAGAAACATTGGCCAGGCAGTCACAGCTAAATGGCTTTTCTTTTCCTGGCATCGAGCTGTATTTAAAAGTCAAGAAAGGCATTTGGTTGGTTTGTGAGGAAGAAGGGGGTTGGGGGGAGGAGCAGCTGAGAAAGGAAAACCAAGGGTTTCTGGAAACAGCTCCTTCCTGGAAGCAGAGATTAGCTAGGAGAGCCAAGCATCCTTGGCGTGGGGCCCTGGGACTCTCCTCAACTCCCAGTCCCCAGGGGCTGACACTTGCCACAGGGAAAGTTTAAAACACTTCTCAGAGCAGTCTAGACATGCACCATATGGCTGTGTCCTCGGAAACTTCCAAGCAGATCCCAGTAAGGTGGCTCCCGGATAGACATGGTTGCTGCAGGGTTCATAGGAATCTAGAGAGAGTCACAGCACCCTGGGGGTGACCATGGGGCTTCCGAATCCCGGGAAACATTCAGGGAAAGCCCAGGAGTGGCCTTCGGGGTGCCACAAGCCTGGGGCCTTCCTGGCAGAGCGGATATCTCTATTCCTGCCGCCAAAAGTTCTCAGATCTAAAGAAAGAGGTCCCTTGAGGACTCTTAATGAATCCTGTGCTCCAGCAGGGCCAGCTCAGCTCAGCTGTTTGATTAATGTCACATGAGAAGACTTGAGGCAATTTTAACATTTGAGCAAAATCTTTACAGGGTGTCTGCCCTGGATGAGATCCGGCGCCTCACTCCCCACCGAGGAGAAACTGCAAGCCTTCGGGGAGATAGGGGTAAAGAGGGACACTCTTCTGCAGCCCGGGCCAAAAGAAAACCTGTGAAAGGTCTGTCTCTGCCTCCTAAATCTTGGGGGCACTGCAGCCAAGCCCTGGGAGCCCACCGAGGCTCCATCTGCTGCTTGCCAATTCTCTCTGCTCCAGCCAGGAGGAGGGGGAGGAGGCCCCCAGCTGTTAGACCGGGTCCCGCCCTGCTATTGGCTGACACCTTTTCAAAAGCTTTTATGAAACTGCTGTTGCTGGGAAGCAGCTGAAGCCATTTGCCCTAGAAAATGGAAGGAAGCAGGTGTGACCACTCACCCCAACCTGACCCCCCCACCCAACATCCGCCCCGCCTCCTCTGCCTGATGCCTTACTTTGTTCAAGCATGCCTCTATGAGCCCAGCCATCTCTGGCCCGGGTAAGCATTTCAACCCCCTAAATGCCCGCAAAAACATCATTCTTGGATTTTTCCTCGAGGAAAGGAGGTGCGGTGCAGGGATGAGTTCCAGCGGACACCTTGGATAAAGCCTTGGGATGATCCTGGCTTCGAAGGTGCAGAATGGGTCATCCATCTAATCGTCGAAGCTTCCATGAAATAGTCAAGCTTCCGGGAGGCATGGGAAGTCTCAGAGCTTTCCTTGGCTTTCTTGTTTCAGTAAGCGCACAAAGCAGAAACACGCACCCACAAGCTGATGGAATCTGTTTGTTACCTGGCAAAATGTATTCGAAAGAGATCTACTGACTTTGGAGAAAATTGATATACTAGAAAGAAATAATAATTACTTGAGGCTTCATAATGAGTAGTGGGATTCGAGGTCGAGTTTTCCAAATTTGAGTCCAGTACTCTTTGCAGACACCTCCGTTTAATCAAGTTCTGAATTGTCCTTTGGAGCTGTGGGTTTTAAGGTACCAAGGTCTCCTGTAGGCCACAAACAGAAACATTTCAGGACGCGTTTAGTAAGGAGATGAGAGAAGACAGCCAACGCTTACTAGTTTAAGCTAGTCGGAGCTGCTTTCTGAAGAGCTTTGGGCAGTGATACTGTAACATTTGGGGCTGCATATTCTATACAGAAGCCTTAAGAATCACACAGCTTGCGTTCACTCTGATCCTACGTGTGCAGTGCGAGGCACATTTTCACAGTGTTCAGGCTTTACTAAACAGTTATTTTTATATAGCTTAGAGTCCTCATATTAACATATTAGCTTTTTCTCTTACAATAAGAACAAATGGAAATTGAAGAACACGTACAGAAGAGCCTTTACCAAGCTGCAGGGACGTCTCCTTTGCTTCCTTGAGTTCTTGTCTTATGTCCCTTTCATGTTTATCTATGACACTTTCTACAAATCTGTTTTGAGATCACTGAAAAATAGAGTAAGCTACCTTTAAAAGCCCAGTACCTTCTTGCAATTTAAAAATATTGAAATGCATGGCTTCAATTTTTAAGTAGTTTGTATTTCTTCTCTGACTGTTAATTATTGATGATTTCATTTATCAACACTAAAATCTATCACTTGTCATTATATTTCTTACTCATTTAAATGTGGATTTTCTTATGTATATTATAAAAATATGTTATGACATAAATAATTGTACATCTGTGTGATATATTACTATAAATTGAAGCAATGTGTGTTTACATGTTTACATGTGTGTGCATTTACCATGTGCCATATTATATACATGCATATTATGTGTATATAATATATACATAGTATATACATTAATACATATATAGTTTTGCCTGTTCTATTGAGACAGAGTCACACACTATAGCCCTGACTAGCATGAAACTTCCTATGTATACCAGGCTCTCCTTGAACTTGTGGCAAACCTAACTCAGTTTAAGCATCTCAATTTTAATGAATGGATCATATACACTATATGTAATCATAACAAATGCATCATAAAAACTGTCCAATGTGTCATTTTTTCTTGTCAAAACATGATATTTAGGCCTTCTTAACACAGCTGTAGCTCTGCCCCAAGACAAGCTAAGTGGGCCAGTAGCATCAGGGTGGTTCAGGGCAGCCATTTGAACCAATGACCACAGAGAAGGGCAGGCCATTTGAACCGATGACCACAGAGAAGGGCAGCCATTTGAACTGATGACCACGGAGAAGGGTAGCCATTTGAACTGATGACAACAGAGAAGGGCAGCCATTTGAACCAATGACCACAGAGAAGGACAGCCATTTGAACTGATGAGCCATAGAGAAGCATGGTTTATGTACAAGCAGAGTTGTGACGTCTTAGCAGAAGCATTTTTGTGAAACTCTATTAAGCAACAGGGTGCCAGATACAGAGAAGGCAAATGAAAGTTATCAGCTCCTTACCATACTCATGCCCAAGCTTCCTTTGGGGTGGTTGCAACTTTGTGACCCTTAAAGCACATGATGTGCTATAGAGGAGGTTCCTGGGATGCCCCAGATCTTCCCTATTTTTCTGTGTGGTTCTTAGATTTAAATATTTGTGTTAGGCTAGACATGGTGGTGCATGCCTTTAAGCCCAACACTGTAGGAGGCAGAAGCAGGCAGATCTCTGTGAGTTGGAGGCCAATCTGGTCTACATATAGAGTTCCAAGCCAACCAAGGCTACATAATGAGATCCTGTCTCAAACATAAACTAGTTCGTAAATTGTCTTAGTATCTCAAAGGACAAGAAGTCAACCAGCTAACCTGACAAACAGAAGATCACTAAGATCTAAACTTAATGAAATTATTTACATTCATTGTCCATGACTTTCTATATAAAGACAAATTTTCCAGTAACTTCCTACAGTGATTTAAAACACAATATTTGAGAAAAGATCTCATTGGTAGCCCAGATTGGTCTCAAATCCACTAAGCAGTTGAAGATGACTTTGATTTTCTGGCCCTCTTACCTCAATCTCCCAAGTGCTAGAATTACAAGATAAAATTTAGCACCACCTGGGTAAATTTAAGTGTGTGTGTATGTGTGTGTGTGTGTGTGTGTGTGTGTGTGAGAGAGAGAGAGACAGACAGAGAGAGACAGAGACAGAGACACAGAGAGCGAGGTATGGGTTTGTGTCAAATATCCATGTATGGATGTGGATGTAGAAGCAGAGAGTCAGTGTGTGTTGTCTTCCAAGCCATATCCTGCCTTACTTTTTGACACATTGTGTCTCCTGTACCTGGAGCTTCTGATTCAACTCTGCGGACTGGCCTATGAGCTTCAGGGTTTCTTCACAGCCTTGGGGTTACAGATGCATGCCTCCCACTGTACAGTCTTTATGTGGTTACTGGAGATGCCAATTCAAGCCAGCACTTTACCAACTGAGCCATCTCCCCAGCTCAAATTTCAATTCTTTAACTTTGTTATTTAAGTCCTAAATGATAATCCTAACGAGAATTTCACAGCAAGTCACTAAGGTCACTAAGAGATAACACCTTGAAAGATGAAAACTTGGCTCATCAAGTTTGATCAAAGATGCTCAAACCTACTGTTTTTACCTCACGGTCCACAGTGACCACAGCATAGAACCCAGTGAGCCACCTCTATTGGGAGCACAATGGGTGGGTCATTGGAATGTTGCCAGTGACAGAAAGACAGCAGCACTTGGGATGTGGTCTCATCTGTTCAGTCACTCAACCTCACCTAGCTTCCTTTTGATCCCTTTAACACCTATTACGTGTGGCACCATCTGCAACATGGCCAAGCTAAGTGTTCTGAGTAGCCTGGACTGTAACAGATACGGTTCTGAGCCTGTGTTCAAACCCAAATTGTCCCAAGATTCTCTAAACTCTTCTAGTTCTCTCTGGAAGGAGACTCCACTCAAATTTTGGGTAAGATGCCTGTGTAGTAGCGAAAGCTACCAAGCAGGAAGTCCCCTGGCAAAGCTGGGAAACTTACGTTATCTCAAGAGAAGATGATACTACTGGGAATAACAAACTACTAATATCCTCAAAGTCCAGATGCCACCCCCACTCAAGACATGAGGCAGCAGACAGAAGCACTAACTCACCTCTAGTTCAGAATGAGGTCTAGGGCTATATTTGCATAGACCTAAGCCAAGTAAAAGAGTATCCCTTGGTTTTGTGTCAATTCACCACAATTATTGAGTTTTTATGGCTGAGTTTTCTCCTATTTCATGGTCAAAGTGACCTCACATTTTCTTCCTCTGTTCTAAAGAGGAATAAGGAGCCAATACCAATTATAACCTGATTAGCTGAAAAAATTGGGCCAGCGTAGGGTCACGGATAGTAACCTCGGATGATTCTGCAAATCATTTGACTGTGCCTCTGTCCTACATTTGCTTATGTGAGTGCGGTTCAGGGTCCACTCACCTCTTTAATTAACTCTTTGTTTGCATTCCCTCAGCATATGCGCCGGCAGAGAATTCAGGGAGGCACATTTTCGTTGTCATGGAGTTGGCTGGGTATGTTGAGAGAAACTGCATTGAAACAAAACTTCGTGGGAGTTAAGCCACAAATTGAATGCTTCACTTCACAAATATTTATTGAACATCAACAAATGGCAAGACATGGCACTTGGTTTCACGGGAGACGTAAAGAGGAGTAAGATCATCTTTACTGTGAACAAGCTTGCCATCTTCTTAGGAGGTGTCTTAGTCAGTGTTCTATTGCTGTGGAGACACACCATGACCAAGGCAACTCTTATAAAACAAAGCCCTTAACTAGGCTGGCTTACAGTTTCAGAGGTTTAGTCCATTATCATCATGGCAGGGTGCACGGCCGCAGGCAAACACAGTGCTAGAGGAGCCAAGAGTTCTACATCTGGATCTGCAAGTAGAAGGAAGAGAAAGCCACTGGACCTGGCTTGGGATTTTGAAACCTCAAAGCCCACTCCCTAGTGACATACTTCCTCCAGCAAGGTTACACCTACACCAACCAGGCCACACCTCCTATTCCTTTTCAAGTAGAGCCCCTCCCAACATGACTAAGCATTCTAATAGCTAATATATGAGCCTATGGATTGTTCTTATTCAAACAACCACAGGAGGAAAGTTTACACAAAGACTTTACCTTTATACAAAGATTTCACCAGAGCTTTACCTATGAGCCCAAAGAGTGCTGTGGAACCAGAACACCCACAGGACACCGGTGGCTTCTGATGTTGTAGGACTCAGAGCTGTTCCTCCAATAATCATAGTGGTATGGACTTAGAAACTGGCTATGTTGCTAGGCATGCTACCACATGCCTGAAATCCAACTTTTGGAGAGCGAAGTTAGGAAGATCAATGTTCAAGGCCAACCTTGACTACATGAAACCCTGTCTCAAAAAACAAAGCAAAAATCCAAACCAAAAAGAAAGCAGCAGACGTCAGGGGGTCGGGGGTGGGGGAGATGGAGGGTAAGAGACAGGAAACTGCTTTTGCTCAAAACTATTAACTTATTTAGACCCACAAGGTTCTAGGATAACAGCTTCACATCTCTGCCTCCATTTTGTTTGGTTCATTTGCTTGCTCATTTGTAGCCAAAGCTGACCTCAAATAAGTGAGCAGTCTACCAGTATCTGCCTCCTGAGTGCTAGGACTTAAGGTATGTGCCATCTCCCCAAACAAGGGCAACTTCCTTAATTAACTGTCAATCCACAGGCTGATCTCACCCAAAGCATCCTGACAGTCTGCCCGCCCCCGCCCCCATCTGTCCCCTCTCCATCCCCTTCCCCGCCCCACCTGCCCCCTTCCCCCACCACTTTGAATCCTGTGTTTGGTCTCTAGCCAATAGCATTGTTTTGGGAGATTGTAGTCTTTTGGGGATAGGGCCTACCTGGAGGAAGTGAGTCACTGTGGGGTGTGGCATTTGAGAACATTTGATTCCTGCCCCCCACCTCTGCTTCCTAATCTCCACAAATATGAACGAGCTCTTACTACTGCCACTCTGAAATGTTCCTGCTAACATCCTTTCCCAACCTGACAGGCCGTTCCCTCAAACCATAAGTCAAAATAAATCTTTCTGCCCTCAAGTTACTTTTTTGTCCAGTATTTGGTCACAATGACAAGAAGTAACTAAAGCACAGACTTTCCAGAAATTATGATTCTTGGGCTAAATGAGCATTCCCAGTTAAGTCAACATATAAATAAACCATTATAATAATTTTTTTAAAAAAGCAAAAGCGCCGGGCGGTGGTGGCGCACGCCTTTAATCCCAGCACTTGGGAGGCAGAGGCAGGTGGATTTCTGAGTTCGAGGCCAGCCTGGTCTACAAAGTGAGTTCCAGGACAGCCAGAGCTACACAGAGAAACCCTGTCTCGAAAAACCAAAAAAAAAAAAAAAAAAAAAGCAAAAGCTGCTTTAGTTTCGCAGTAGGTAAGCAGACTACAGAGTTCAGGAGTGATCCATAATACTCATCAAATTATTAATACTAAGATAGAAGTATGTATTTACAGTAGGTAGAAGCAAATGGCAACATAAATTAAAACAATGATACAAATAAGATGAAGTTTCTTTTGAAAGAATGCTTTGTATAGAAAAATTGTCAGACCCTTTTAATTATTACAGTAGGTTCCAGAGGCCCAGAATTCCCCTCACCACCCTACATGGGACGTCAGTACCTCCTACTTCAACAGCTTCTCCTATAAACGATGGGTTTGGGAGCAAGTCAAGTGTAGAGCAACAGATGCTGAGGCCTCCCCAGGTACTGGGAGATTCAGTTCCCCAGCATCGGGAGCAGACTCTCCTGTTCAGCTGGTGCTCTTACCCTGGGCTAGGGAAGCTGCAGAGGAGAGATCTGAAGACCAAGGTGCAGAAAGTAATTAACCACTTAAGTAAAATATTTTAAAATGTCTAGACTCATAGTGTGTGGGTGTGTGGGTGTGTGTGGGTGTGTGTCTGTGTGCCCCAGCACAATGCCTTCCCCCATGGGCTGACCCCCAATTACTGTTGGTTTACATCAAAATTCACTTGTATCAGAATCTAAATTCCCTTGAGGGAGCAGCAATTGAGGCAGACGCTCCCCTAGATGATTCCTCTCAGTTTCCTCTCCCAACCAAGGCATTGACAGAAACAGCAAAAGATGGCACCTGAGATATAAGAAAAGGCCTCAGAAACAGAGGCTGAGAGCCCAAGGGAGCCCTTTTCACTTCACTTTGCTTGGAGCAGCTCCAGCTGAGGAATGTGGCCTCTTGCCCACTGAGAAAGATGAAGCCAAGTATGGCTTGAGCCAGCTTTCTAAGAACACTGGCCACAGGAACGTGCCTTTGAATGTGATCCAAGTGCAAAACAGGGTAGAGTGTGCCAGAGACTCAAGACTTTGCACTAACATCTGTCAAGCCATCCTTAGACCTCTTTTTTTTTCACTCCTTGGCATCCTACCACGACAGTAGCATTCCAATAAGCCCCTAACCTGGGCCAGAGCATCTCTATGGTGTGATTAAGAAAAGTTCAAGGGCAGAGGACTTATGCTGAAGACTTAGTCACCATAATCAATAAATAACACATATTAGGGACCCTCCTATATGCCAACATGGTGTTTAGCTCTTGTTCATAGTATGATGGTTTGAATGTCCTCCAAAAGTTTCTGTCATTTGGGCACACATTCTCCAGTTGGTGGTTGTTTGGGGAGGTGTGGCCTTGCTGGAGGAAGTGTGTCATAGGCTTTGAGATTTCAAAAGACATACTCATGTCTCCAGTGTTCTGTCTTCTTCCTGTTTATGGCTTGACAAGTGAGCTCTCAGCTGCTGTTCCAGCTGCCTGTCACCTGCTATGTCCATCCACCATCATGGACTCTTAACAATCTGGAATCGTCAACCCCTTCTATAAGTTGTCTTGGTGATGGCATTTTGTCACAGCAATAAAAAGTAACAAAAGTGGATGGATTATTTCTCTCAGTGATCCGAATTCCTGAGCTAAGTCTGCTATTAAGCAGATAATAAAGCTAAGGCACAGAGAAGTTGGGGATTGTGCGTGGACACACGGCTTGAACTAATGCAACTGGAACTAAGCTCATGCAGTATGGGCTCTGACCCAAAAGGCTTACTTAGCAGCAACCACCCTTACAATGAAGAGCCAGACCAGCAATAGGAAACCACCTACTTCCCTCTGTGACATCCTCTCAGCCTCATCCCTTACAATGTGACTTGACACACTCACCCCTTTCTACTCCTCCCAAGGTTGCAATGGGTAGGACAGGAATCCTATTGTGTCCTTGAAGCAAATTCATGACACAGAGACGGACTTCAGGACCCAGTCACTGGTGCAACAAAGTTGCCCTCTTAACAGAGGAGGACTTGGGCTCCACCCTGATATGAAGTGATGGTTCTGACAAGAGGCTTGAGGCCATCGATAGACTGACAGCATAATGCCCATGACCTTGGAGTTTGTCTTTCAACTGCAGAAATAATGGCAGGATAATTTTAGCTCAGCTTCGTCTTTCCTACTGCCAGGCTGGCTCCCAAAGAGTGGCTGATTATGTCCCTCTGCATTGAAGCTCTTAAACCCTGCCAAGAGCCACAGACATCAAAGTTCAGAGAATGAGTTTGGTTCTCCCAGGGCACAGGACTCAGGGTAATGACCAGCTATGGACTTGTATTCCAGATCTGCTGTATCTGCAGGAAGCTACTTCCTCCTTCACCCTGGCATAAGGTGGTGACCTCTGAACATCAACAGAGACACTACTACTCCTGGGGTCTGTTCAACAACACTCCCTTCTGAAGCAGCAATCAGCTCTGAAGAGGCAAGAAATGGAAGAGATTAATTTAAAAAAAAAAAAAAAAGGCCTATTTGAGATGCCCAGGCAAAGACACCTTTAGCAGTGCCTTCTCTGCTTCTGCGCACCTTGTGCCTTCTCTGCTTCTGCGCACCTTGTGCCTTCTCTGCTTCTGCGCACCTTCTCTTTTCCGTCTTCGATTCCAGTGTTTCTTCTGCTTCCTGGTTTTCTATTTCTGTTTCTACAGATGTGCTTTTATTTAGTGTGTAGATCAAGATCCGTTTTAGAACATTATCCATCTTTCTCTCACATTCTCAATTATCTAGACCTTATTTGTAGATGGGAAAACCCAGGTCTCCACTCTAACTCCCTTCTCTCGCTTCAGTCTGGCTCTTTGCCCACCAATGTCCAGGCCTAAGTGATGGCTGGCAGGAAAAGGTGAATAATATGAGCTGTGAAGGGCACACATGCACACACCCTTCCCACTAAAGCCAAAAACCTCTCCCACAAATACTGAAACCTACTAATGATGATGGCCTTTCATTCTCTGGTTATAGCCTCCACGGAGATGAGGTATCTCACTCATAATAATCTTTAGAATTCAAGGACTGAGATCCCTTAGCTCTGGGTGAGTAACAAGTGCCTCCACAGAGCCACTGATGACCAAAGGGTCAAGTGTTGCTAACTTCCTAGTTGGCATGCAGAGTTTTAAAAGGTTATCTCTATTTCCTCTTTAAAGACAATGGATGCAGAGCTGTTCATGACTACAAGGTTCACTCTAATTCTTCAACTTTGCCAATTTTTGTTTATGTGTTTCGTGAACTTGGACAATCTTGGCCCCTCTTTGCCTCCATTTCCTTCATCTATAAAGTGGGAAGAATAAAAATTCCTGGGAGGAGGAGGGATGGGGCTGGGTTAACTAAAACCAAGGACGTGTGGAAATCCTTACAAAAACCCACTACTTTGTAAATTAATTTTAATTATTAGACATATATTTTTAAAGAAGGCATCTGAAAATAGTTACTGTGTGTGGATGAACAGCGCTGTTCCAAGAAGTCATGGATCATTAAATAAAAAATCTCAATACCAGATATATTATATAAGTATTGGCCAACACAACACAGAATATCACCAGTGCCATAGATTGCCCATCATAACTACATGCTAAAACCCCATTGCTGAAGATAGTACATACTTAGCTAAAGAGCATAGAGGAATCAAGCTGAAAATGACTCCCTGTCGTTTTCATAGTGCCGGCTGGTGGGAGTGAAGAGTCACCAAGAGTCTTGCCCAGTCTGCTATCACCTAACACAGAAAACCCTATCTGCCATAATCTTGACCTGACAGGCAAGATATGCCCACAGTGCAATAGAGCAATGAGTGTTATGGGGATAACCAAATAACTTGGTTTGGGTTTGAGGCCAGCTCCATAGGAAGAAACTCACGTCTGATGCTACAAAAGCCATGACTGGTGTGCTCACAGGTCACTTCCTTCTAAATACTTATGCCCATAGATTCATGCAGACCTCAACTTTGACCAGGTTTCTGTACTTGGCAACAAAAACTCATAACTGGTCAATGAGCTGGGAATTAGTGACCATTTGCTTTGTCCTAAATGGGACATCTATAATAATCCACCACTACCAAGACCAATGGAATGGCATAGACAAGGGGGCAGAATAAATGAAAGAGTTAGCAGAAGAGAGGAGTGCTAGAAAATGCTGCCTTTGGGGCATGACAAGGATGTCGCACTCATGAAATCACAGCAATTGTGATTTCACCTACATGAGACCTATACAGGATCAAGCCAGTCAGTATTCTGGCATGATGGGGAAAGGGTTCATAAGGTTCCACCCCTAGCTGAGGAGTAAGTAATTGACAGTTGATAATAGAGACTTAATTATCTTTAGGGTGTGGCCTCTGGTGGGTTGCCCATACTCCATGCCGGTAACAGTAACTGGACTTAGTGAGTTATTAAAGATAAGAAGGAAGTGAAGAAGGAAGAGGAGAAGTAGGAGAGGCTGAAGGAGGAGAAGAAATAATGAAGATGGGAAGATGATGTGTTGGGGAGGAGTTCAGGGAGGAAGGGGAGGGTAATGGGGGTAGATATGATCAAAATGCAGTGTGTGTGTATGTGTGTGTGTGTGTGTGTGTGTGTGTGTGTGTGTGTGTGAAATTGCTAAGTTTTAAATTATTTTAAAGTTTCCCATCTCTCAGAGCCATTTTATCAAACAAATGTGCAAGTCTTAGTTTTCTGCTACAAACAACAGAATGAGCTCCAGGCAACTTAGCCAATGACACACTTCTCATATTCAAAAGAAAAACAGGATGCTCAGGTCACAGAAAAGCCAGGACCAGGGAAGACTCTGGGTTTCAGGACAGGAAATTTCTTCAAGACAGGCCTGTCTGGATTAACACTCTGCAGTCATTGTCCACCCTTGTTTCCCTCAACTTCGTGTTCCTGGTTACAAGAAAAGGAAGGCAGTGTGCTTGCTTTAGCAGAGGTTCTCTTCACAGAGGATAACACAGAACTATGATTTACAAGAAAAAAAGGACTAAAATAAGGCCCATAGCTGAGCACAATGACACACACCTTTTATCCCAGCACTCAGGAGGCAGAGGCGGGCAGATCTTTGTGAGTATGAGGTCAGCCTGTCTACGTAACATAGAGAGTTCCAGGACAGGCAGAGCGACATAAAGAAACCCTGTCTCAAAAATAACATAAGGCCCAATATTACCACAGGAACAAAGTAACAAGAGTCTTAAAGGACTAAGCCACAAATTCTCACCACATCTGCAAATAAACAGCCCTCTTCACCTATCCTGCTGATTCCTGAGTGTGGGTTTCACCTCCCTGCTGGCCTGTGGCATGACTGACATCACCCAACCACACCCTCACATGTCATAGGCATGACTCACCCTCTTCATACTGCGGAGTCTGCTTCCCAAGGTGTTCATGCTTTTCCCCAGTCCCAGACAATCCCCACCCCTGCCCCGTGGTCCTGTGCAGCCTACAGTGTCCTCCTCTCCAAGGTTGTGACTATATATGACTACTAAAATACTGGTGAAGGCCAGGCGGTGGTGGCGCAAGCCTTTAATCCCAGCACTTGGAAGGCAGAGGCAGGTGGATTTCTGAGTTCGAGGACAGCCTGGTCTAC
>NW_022196891.1:50706124-50717033 GCF_008632895.1 Mastomys coucha | reverse complement strand
TGGTCTACAGAGTGAGTTCCGGGACAGCCAGGGCTATACAGAGAAACCCTGTCTCAAAAAAACAAAAAACAAAACAAAACAAAAAATACTGATGATCTCAATTTGGTGTCAGGATTCAGTGACCCCTAGACCCTAAATCAGGGATCGCTCCCTTCCCAATAAGGTTGGAGGGAGACAAAACCGAAGCAAGCCAATGGTCCCTGCAGGATTACACACATGGGAAGATATGTGGGTCTCAAAGGAAAATCAAGGTGTTGTTATCAGAAAATCTGGAGGAACAGAGACCTGGGAAAACAGCCGAGTGTCCTTTCCACACTTCCTGACACAGGCTTTCCAAGGTGCCCAAGAAATAGGATTTTTGGTTTTGTTGTTGTTGTTGTTGTTTTATGTCTTGTTGTTGTTGTTTTTGTTTTATGTCTTGTTTTAAGACAGGGTCTCTCTCTATATATATAGTACAGGCTGACCTCCAAATTTACAATACTCCTGCACAATCTCATAGGCCCACACCACTACATTCCTCTAGAAGTAATTAAGGGTTTTTTTGTTTTGTTTTGTTTTGTTTTTATTGTTACATAGTAGTCCTGTTTCCACACGGTCCTAAAAGTCAGCCAAATCTTCGACTGTTGTCTCTTTCATTGATTAGGCTTTGTCCTCCCCACAAACTTTCTCCATCATCTTCAAGCCTGTGCAGGGTGATGGATAACAAAATCTGACAGCGTAGGCATCTCTCCAGTGCCTCAAGTGTGAAACAAAGGTGCTGACAGAATCCCTAGTAAGAGACTCCTGGTCAGTCAAGTAACCAGGGGCCCAAGCAATGGCGCAGATAGGCATCCTGCTCTACAAATCAAGTCAACCAGCCTAAAATGCATTCCTCTGGGAGCAGACAGATAACAGTCTCTAAGCCAGGGGTCATTCTGCATGGCTCTGATCCCAGCATTTGGAAAGTAAGAAGCAAAAAGACCTTCAAGGTCAGTCTTAACCGTATAGTGAATTAGAGGCTAGGGGAAGAGTAGAAGGAACAGGAGTGAAGGGATAGCCCCTGTATATTCACTGATGTCTTACACCCCAGATAAATTAAAATCTCTCTCTGGCAAGGAATGGCTTTCTTAGTAGACAGTATAGCTGCTGCATTCTAATCACAGGTGACAGAGAGAGTCCTCTAACCCCAAGCGTCAACCTGTTGTCTATCATTCTGTCATTAAAATGTCATTCTTCCAGATTTCAAGAGTCCCCTTCCAAATGTCACAGGCCCCACTTTGTCAGCCAGTACTTCACCTTTGCGGAGGTTTGCTCTCCTTAGCAGAGACCAAAATAGAACACAGACTGGGTACCTGAGTGGAAGCGGAACACCTGACTAGGACAGGACCCAGGAGAGAGAAAATGAGGACTAAAAAATGGCTGGGGACCCACACCACTGACAATCATCAAGACCACTAGTCAGTGGGCCAGTGTCAGCCAGCACTGCTCCCACCATGTGCTGAAACAGCCTAGCTCAGTGAGATCTCTGCAGCCTGGCCTCAACTTACCCATCTGCTGGAAGCCTGAGAATTTGACATCTGTATAAATACAATGGCCTGGAATACCAGGCCTGGTTCCAAACCTTCCAGATGTGCTCAACACCCAGGCTCTCAGTTCCCTGAACACAGGAAACCCCAGCCCCATCTTTCTACTTTAACTCTTGTTCTCCTCCACCCCACCCCCACCACTCTAATACTTTGGCTTCGTATTCTTCTTGTGAAGGTGCACACAAGGTCTTTATGGCAGTAGAGTAGGAATGACAGCAGCTAAAGAGCCACCATTTTTGAGAGGTTCTATTAAATGTTGGGAACTTGATTAATACTGTAACACCTTGCAAGTGGGCTCTGCATTCCACTGAAGACATCTAAATCCACAAATAGTAAAAGAGCTGGAATTCACGTCTAGCTCCAAAAGCCTCCGACACAGCTGCTCTCTTTGGAAAAGGATATGGCAGGTGTGCCATCAAGTCTTAATGATGCTGGGAAGCTTAGCCACACTCTAGTGAAGGACCCCGAAAGTGTTGTGGTTTCTTGTGACTGTTTTACTCAGGTTTTCAGAATTTAAACTCTTTGACATCAATCCATGCCACACTTACGCCATGTGATGGTTTGGATATGCTTGGCCCAGAGAGTGGCACTATTAGGAGGTGCGGCCTTGTTGGAGTGGGTATGGCACTGTGGGCATGGGCTTAAGACCCTCACCCTAGATGCATGGAAGAGTTTTTTCCTGTTTGTCTTCAGATGAAGACATAGAACCCTCAGCTCTACCTGCACCATGCGTGCCTGCATGCTGCCATGTTCCTGCCTCGATGATCATGGACTGAACCTCTGAACCTATAAGTCAGCCACAATTAAATGTTGTCCTTATCAGACTTGCCTTGCTCATGGTGTCTGTTCACAGGGGCAAAACCCTAACTAAGACAGCCCATAATCCAGGTCTCCAAGCTCTGGCACCTAAGAAAATATATTTCTTTTCCATTTGTATTTGATCCCAACTCCATGTATCTATCTCTTGCCTTGTTTTGAGTGCCCTTCTCAATGTGTTCCCATATCACCCACAGCTTGAACATAAAAATGTCTGTGCCTTAGAACACCATATGAATAGCATTTACACCTTTTAAAGCCGTGGGCATCTTTTAAAGTACCCACATCTTATAATAAGCAATACCACTTAGGGCGTCCTAACATAGAAGTATTCTCTTCCTTCGGTTCTTCTGTTGTAGTCATGGAGACCTCAGAGTTGGTTGAAATGAACAGACAAAATTAAAAGCTGCATGAAAAGTTGATGGCAAATAATGCTGATGGTTTCTGCCTCAGCTTTTCGTGTCTGAGGATGTCAATCATACTTGAGGCATTACCTCATTCTGATCTCGCCCTAAGGTAGGAAGTAGTCAGGTGCTTGCTCGGTCTGAAGATGCACACAGGACTCCAACAAAGAGGAGGCGGGGATGCCCTGCGGTCACTAGAACAGAAGTTGAAATATGAAGGATGCCTGTCTCCCCATCATTTGGCATCGGGCTAATTATTTGAATTTAATATTTAATCAGAAAGCAACTAAGACTAAATCTAAAGTCACACTCTTGAATTCGCTTCCAAAAAAAAAGTAGAAGGACTAGTGAGGTAGCTCAGCAGAGATGTCTGCCAACATGCCTAATGACCTAAGCTAGCTAGATCCCCAAGCGCCATATGGTGGTCTCTCGAGGACTCTCCCACACTCCAAATAAAAAAAATTAAGTTGTATATTAGTTTTGTTTTCTAAGGGATGGAAAGAAAAAAGAAAGAAAGAAACAAACAGCTTCCCGGCCTGCTCCGTGTCACTCACCTTGGTGAAAGCAGCTGTCTAAATACCTCTCGCTATCACCACAGGATGTCTGTAAGACACAGATCTGATCAATTTACTCTACACTGACCATGGAATGAACATGAAACTTCCTGCTGACACACTTAGCCTCTGGGATTTGATCTCTTGCCTGCTTTCCTGTCTCTTCGCTCGCCCAACCCCCCCACCCCCTGCCATGCTGTAACTATAACATGCTATCAGCAACTAGCAGCTAATAGACAGACACATGCTGTTCAAGCCATTTCCTCTGCCTAGAGGCATCACTTCCTTCTTTCTTTCTTCCTTCCTTCCTTCCTTTCTCTCTCTTTCTCTTCCTTCCTTCCTTTCTCTCTCTCTCTTCCTTCCTTCCTTCCTTTCTTCCTTTCTTTCTTTCTTTCTTTCTTTCTTTCTCCCTTCTCTCTCTCTCTCTTTTTTTCTTCCCTTCTTTCTTTTGAGGTAGTGCCCCCCCATCATATGCCTATATTACCATGCCAGATTTATGCCATATTAGAGACTGAATCAAAGGCTTCATTTGTTCATACTAGCTAAGCATTGTACAGACTGAGCATGGTCACTTTTTGAAGATAACTCTTATTTATTACACAAGGACTATGTGAGCAATATGCTCTTTAAATATGCACACAAACAAAGAAATTAAAGGTACATACGATCCCATTCCCCAGCGATAGGTCCTCTTCACATTTTGACCTATGGCTTATGTTCTTTGTGCACAGACATTTTCTGCCATACCTCGTGACCTCTGAGACAGCGAGAATGCCAGTTCCTATAAGAAGACTTTCTTACTTTTCCCCCCTCAGCTTCCCATAGGCAGTCTCACAACTCCTTCCCAGCCTTCAGGTTGCAGCTTGAATGTCTCATTGCAGACAGGCCTTCCCTGTCCCATAGCAGACTCCACAGCCCAGCACTCAGCTTGAATGTCTCATTGCAGACAGGCCTTCCCTGTCCCGTAGCAGACTCCACAGCCCAGCACTCAGCTTGAATGTCTCATTGCAGACAGGCCTTCCCTGTCCTGGAGCAGACTCCACAGCCCAGTACTCTCTCTAGAGCACAGCACCTTTTCCTTGCCTGACTTGACCTGAATTTGGAATCAGACATGTAAATAACCAAGCTTCTCTTCATCCAGGATTTTGGTATCTTGCTGGTTCATTCAGCCCAAAAGGAAAAAAGAAAATGGCTGCTTTGTCCCCCCCCACACTACCAACACAAAGAGAAGACAGACATAAATAGTATGATTAAAGCCCACATCTTAGAGCTGACACACATCTTCGAGCTGACATAAGCTTTCAACATTCCAAAGGCACAGATTTGCACATGAGGCAACTATCATAGGAGAACAGGCTTGGAGTTTTGGTTAAGTCAGTCTAACATAGCAAGCTCAATGATTCCTCCACCCAGGAACCATACTTTGAAACATCCCAACTTACATATGATCTACCCAGGCGAAGCCCAGGGGTGATGCCGATCTTGGAATTTAGATTAGAAGTCAGCCACGGTGAAACAGAACAATGGCTAGACAACCTCATGGGCACCAAAACCAGAACTACATTGTTTTGCTGTCCCAAATAACCCTTTGAGATAGACATTTACTATGCCCATTTGCCAATTAGAATATTGAGATTCAGAATAATCAATAGTCAAACCACTAGTGAGTCCAATAGCCTGAATTTAAACTTATATTTGTGTGGGTCTTAATGGCCTGGGTTTGAATACTAGCCTCATGGCTATGTTGGCCTTCACAGCTTGGTCCAAGATCAAGTACAGACAACATCAGCTGACTTTCTTTTGGCGATGATTACAGTTTAGTAGAAAGTAAATGTATTTTACAATCAGGCAAAAAATTATGCTTAGTGCTTGTGAGACTTGATAAACTGCCTCATCTATCCATCTTCAACATCCTCAAAGACAAAAAGAACATTTAACATTCATCTCAAAAAATTTAGAGCCAGTGGCTAAGGAGATGGTTGAGTTGGCACAGTAGTTACTACATAAGGAAGTCCTGAGTTTGGTCCCCAGCATCCACATAAAAACTCAGCACTCATTAGTTAGTTAGACCACTAACTCCAGCAACGTGGAGAATCCCTTCAGTTCCATGGACAGCCAGCCACGTGGAATCAGAAAGCTCCAGATTCACTGAAAGAGCCTGTCACAAAAAAATAAATAAGGTTGAGAGCAGTAGACAAAGGCATGTGACACTGACTTCTAGATGCTGCTTACTGTACACATGTACACCATAGAGAAGCGGGGGGAAGGGGGGAGAGGGGAGGAGGAGAAGGGGAAGGGTATAGACAAAGACAGAGAAACCGAAATTGGATCATAGGTCCAGGGCTAATACATGGTAAACACTCTGTCTCTGGCAGTTACATGTGGGTAACTCTCACTAGGATTGCCAGCTCTGTGACTTAGGAAACTCATCTACAAACTGAGGGCCTTGCAGAACACCTAGGAAGCCTAAACAGACTCTGAGATAACAGAACATAGCCTTCTACACTACACTATTCACACTGCGTCCTGTCAGAATAAAGTGAAAATGATCCTCCCCCACTCCCCCCCATCCCACCCCCTCCCGTCAACAAGAAAACACCAAAGCTGATGCTGGAAGGGGGTTGGGAAGACAGAAGAGCCTTCTAGAAGCATCAACAACTTCCTGATGGCCAGGCAGTGGTGGTGCACGCCTTTAATCTCAGCACTTGAGAGGCGGGCGGATTTCTGAATTTGAGGCCAGCCTGGTCTACAGAGTGAGTTCCAGGACAGCCAAGGCTACACAGAGAAACCCTGTCTCAAAACAAAACAAAACAAACAAACAAACAACAACAAGTTCCTGATGGAAGAGTGGCAGGCTCGTTTTTTCTTTCTCAAGCTGAGAGTTTCTCTCCCCTGTTCCCATCAATGACTCTGAAGTGACACTGTGGCGATGGGGTAACAGGTCTAACCTGGACACAGGTGGAATCTGCTCTACATTTGATGTCATCATGCACACCCCATCCATGATTAAAACTAAGTCTGGTGCTTCGGGGTCTTTAAAGAATCCCCCGCTACTGGGTCTTCACCCCACGGCCGCAGTCACTCTCAACTTTTATCCCTGCCACATTTCCTTCAACTAACATATCACTATCTGAAATGACAGCACCCATTTGTCTGTTAACTATCTCATCCTCCTGCAAGAAAGTAAACTCCAAGAAAGGAAGAATGTTTCTTGTTTTCACCACTGATGTGTCTGTCCTCAATCCAAGGAAAATCCCTGGTGTCTACCGTACTCACCACTGATTACATGTGTATTGAATACATGAAGAAATAAATGCATGGTTATTTAAATAACAGAAACAAATGCATCTTTTCCTCCAAAGTGTAATTTTCATTGAGTGACGCAGTAATCCAATTACCCTATACTTAGTTGTATCTCACCAAGGAGAGCAGCTACAGAGGACTCAGCTTGAGAACTTAAACTCATGCTTGAGTTTAGACTTGTGTAAACTGACCAGGGATGTAATGACCCTCACCAGAGGGGCCAAAACACCTCAGGCAGAGAATGAGATCAGAGAGACCAGAGACACGAAAGAAAGGCTCCAGGGCATGCCAGTGTTAAGTTCTGTTTCTGAGTTCAGCCAGGTTTAGCTTCCAGGTGTGCCCCATAACCAGGGATTTGTACCTGGCTCCTAGAAAGAGTGACTGCAAACCTCACAGGGCCATGATTGACTCAAAAGTTCAAGAAAGGGGATGCCCAATATATGCATTTGAAAAAAAAATGCCAAAGATAATCTCAAATCTCAAGCAGCACCTTGGCACTTTCAAAGACTTTAGAAACATCTTGAAAGGCAATGTAGCAACACCTTTGGGTGACATTAACATCATTTCCTGAATCAGTGACGCCCTTGGTAAATGTCAGCAATGGAGTCTTGAGTGGGCATCATAATGACCTCAGAAACACAAGCTAAGAAGAACAAAACAAATGCATTTTTAACAGCCCAGAAGACAGTTAGCCCAGACACAGAATCCAGAACCCTTGAACAGAGAATCTTTAGAGGGAAGAGAGAACCGAAAAATCATTTTTACTGAGCATATGGTACTCAAGAGACTGGGGCAAGAAAACTACTACAGATTCAAGGCCAGCCTGGTATACATATTGAGACTATCCCAAAAAATAACAACAAAAAATAATACTTTTTATAGCTGTTATGACCATAGTTATAGGAGTCTTTTTGTGGTTTGATCAGCATAATACACTTGTTTAGAAGGGGAAGGGAGAGTAACCCAAATAAATTTGGGCCAGGTTAAATTATTTCCTCATTTTAATTTTTTTTAATGTGCATTGGTGTTTTGCCTGTGTGTATGTCTGTGTGAGGGTGTGAGGATTTCAGGGTTACAGACAGTTGTGAGCTGCCATATAAGTAGTGGAATTTGAACCTGGGTCCTCTGGAAGAGTAGTCAGTGCTCTTAACCACTGAGCCATCTCTCCAGCCCCCTCTTTCCTCACTTTAAATCAGCCTCAACTCATTAATATGTGTCTTAGTTACTTTCCTATTGTTGTGATAAAACACCATGACCAAGACAACTTATAAAAGAAAGCATTAAAATTGGAGCTCCCAGTTCCAGAGGGTTAGAGTTCATAACCATCATGATAGGGAGTACACCAGCAGGCAGGCAGGCAGGCCTGGAGAACTAGCTTACCTTTTGATCCACAAACATGAGGCAGAGAATGAGAAAGAGATAACTTAGAATAGTGTGGACTTCTAAAACCTCAAAACCCACCCCTGTGACACATGTCTTCCAATAAGGTCACACCTCCTAATCCTTCCCAAACAGTTCCACCAACTAGGGACCAAATATTCAAACATATGAACCTATGGGGACCATGCTCATTCAAACCACTACAATATATTAGAAAAATATGCACACATTCTGTATGAACATTATGGGGAAATGAGACATTCTAATAGGAGTGTCTAAGGGATTCAGAAGTAGATGTGATATGCTATATCCCAAATAAAAACTTCCTTTAAAAGACTTTTAAATTCATTCATGGGGCTAGAGCGATGGCTTAGCAGTTAAGAGCACTGGCTTATCAGAAGACCTATCAGCACCCATATGGTGGCTCACAGCTATCTGTGTCTCAGTTCCAGGAAACATGACACCCCTACACAGACATGCACATGCAGACGAAACACCAGTGCACATAAATAAATAAATAAATAACTCTTAATTTGGCATGGTGGTAAACCTCTTTAACACCAGTATTCAGGAGG
This sequence comes from Mastomys coucha, assembly GCF_008632895.1. Classification (NCBI taxonomy): domain Eukaryota; kingdom Metazoa; phylum Chordata; class Mammalia; order Rodentia; family Muridae; genus Mastomys; species Mastomys coucha. The sequence continues at coordinate 50,708,436 of NW_022196891.1, read as the reverse complement.
CAGGGGCAGGCAGATTTCACTAGGGAAGGAGGAGAGCGAAGACCAGTTAAGGATGAGATGCTGGGAGGATGAGCATCTGAGCTAGTCCAGCCTGGGCTACATGGCAAGTCCCAGGCCAGTCACACAGTGAGAACCTATCTCAAACAAAAACAAGGCAGCCATGGTGGCACATGTCTTTAATCTCAGCATTTGGAAGGCAGAAGCAAATGGATCTCTGTGAGTTCAAGGTCATCCTAGTCTACACAGTGACTTCTGGGACAACCATGGCAATACAGAAGAGATCTTATCTCAAATTATCATCATCTTCATCATCATTATTGTTGCCCACCCCAACTATCTGTAGCACTAGCTAAAGTCTTCCTCAATTTCTTTCTGGTCTTAGCTGCTCACTCCTCATTTGCCCAACATCTTGCCCTTATTACTGTTCCCCAGTCTCCTCCCTCCCATCATCTCACCCTCACACTGGTCCCCAGTCTCCTCCCTCTGTCTCCTCCCTGCACTCCCTACCTCCAAGGCTGAGGACTGTACAGAACACAGTATCCTTCCTCCTGGTAAGAAATGCTTACCACCATTTTCCTGTTGTCACAGAAATCAAAGTCGGCTGGGGGCCGGGAATTGGGAGGTGGACAATTATAGGTGAGGACAGAGGAAAAAAAACTACTGTCTCTAAAAAGTCATTTCTACATGATAAATGCATCTTTATAAAAGGTACTATACTTCAAAAGAGAGCAAAATTGATGCAAATGTGGAAGAAATAAAAGGCCATCTTAGGAATGGAATTATAAAATTGCTTCAAGTACTCAAAATCAAAAGAAAATCCTACTTTTCATTTACATACATGAGAAAAAAGAGAATGTTACAGAGAAATCAAACAAATGTGATATGCTTATACTGTTCCAAGCCAATGTTAGCCAAGTATATAAAATATGTTATATACTATAACTTAATTACTTATGAATTTTTTTTCTCCAAACTCTTCAGCTGATTTGCCATTCTCTTTAGGCTCCAATGTAGCCCATTTTATTAATTCTAGGTTCCAACCAGTTTTCATAACAGACTTCAGTTTCTGAGCTACTCACTCAATTTCTGCCTTTCCTGAAAGGCATTTCTCTTTGAATTTATTTGATCACTTTATTACTGATAAACACTTAAATACTTTATTCACAATATTAAATTTACCATTGATGAATACTTAAATATTTTTATTAAACTCATCTTTAAAAAACAACAAATCTACACCAAAAGGCTTTCTCTAGATTTTTCTTCTTTTACTTCCGTTGTCTGCCCTCAGGCCTACACATTTCTATTTTAGAGTACCAGAAATTACAAATATGTTTCTGAGAATGACTGTATCTAACCACAGACCATCATAGGAAAATGACTAGTCATAACAGTGGCCTACATGGCATAAATTCGAAAGCTCTTTCACATAACATGTGCTACATGGCCTTGAGTCCCTACTATGTAGGAGTATATATAACATTCGGGGTAGAAGCTTCCGGTTTGCTGCTGAAACTGTGTAACGGGTAACACCTCACCTCCTTCTCAATCTTTCATCAGTTCCCTTCTGGCTACCAAAAAGTTCTAAAGTTTCCAAAGCCCATTTGGTCCGTCCAACACTGTCCCCATACCCACCATTTGACTGGCAGGAGGACCACGTCACTTCTGAGTTCTGAGCATGCCCAGTACGTCCTTCCTGTTTCAGGTTCCCTCTCTGCTCCATCCTGTGAGTTTATCAACAGAAAACATCTAGCACTGCTTGGTAGCACTTCAGTTCCACCTTGGCTTATTGGTTACTTGTCTCACTTTGTGGAGAAAAGCAATTTAAGGAAGAAAGGACTTCTTTGGACTTGCGGTTTGAGAGTAAGTCCATCATGGCAAGTTAGACTACAACAGAACAGTTATAGCTGGCGCAACAGAATGTGTGTTGTCTGGTCACAGAGGCATATCTTCTAAGTGATTCTAAATCCAGTTAAGATGACAATCAAGATTCACCATCACACATGGTTATAATATGTTATAATAATATACACATAAATATATGCATATATATACATATATATATACTTACACACCTACATGCACATATATTTATACTTTTAATCCTCTTGATTTAGTAAGAACTCCTCTGCTTTGAAGTAACAGAGCCAGCACTGGCAATGTGCCACTGAGTGATGTGAGTTTGATCCCTAGTATTCCTAAGGAGGAAGGAGAGAATGTGCTTCTACAAGTGGTCCTCTGACTCTCACATAGAGGCCATAACACATCTGTACACACACATAGAGGCCATAACACATCTGTACACACACATA
>NW_022196891.1:50658289-50705294 GCF_008632895.1 Mastomys coucha | reverse complement strand
CACTCACATAGAGGCCATAACACATCTGTACACACACATAGAGGCCATAACACATCTGTACACACACAAAAAAAAATCATAACAAAAAAATTTAAAGAATAAAAAATTAGGGACTGAAGAGATGGCTCTGTGGTTAAGAGCATTGACTGCTCTTCCGAGGGTCCTGTGTTCAATTCTCAGCAACCTCATGGTGACTCAGAACCATCCATAATGAGATCAGATGCCCTCTTCTGGTGTGTCTGAAGACAGCTACAGTGTACTCATATAAATAAAATAAATGAATCTTTAAAAAAAAAAAGAATAAAAAATTAGAATAACAGCCCACTTTGCCCCTGCATTTCACAAATATTTATTTAGTGCCTACCACGCGAGCGCCAGGTTCTAAGAGTTGGGATGTTCTGAAAACAGGAGGGATAAGGGAAGAGCTCATGTATTGAAAAGCCAATTTCAATTCTGGTTATAACTTGATCTAAGGATGCCATCAAAATGACTCTCTTCCACTTCTCAAAGAATGCTTCTCTTCTCTCTCCTTTTGTTGAGAATGCCTTAGTCTCCATCTCACAGAATGATTGAGAATACTTGAGTCTCCATCACAGAATGATTGAAATGGCCATGGTTGCCAAGACGCCACAACTGTCAAGAGCCAAGGAAAGAAAAGTGGCTTTCCGCACCTAGGGAAAGGGCATTTTAGGAACTCGCTGAGAGTAAACTGAGGCAGGAAGAGTGTGAACTGCTCCATGTGTCTATCAGTCACATTCCTGTGTGTGCAGAAGCTTCCAGTCCTCTGGAAGATGTCTCTAGGTGCCACCCAACAGGTTACACCAAAACTTAATACTTTTCAATGGTATTTGAGAACAAGGAAGGTCCAGGTAGAGGATGCAGCTTGGCTGCTGAGGTGGGAGTGGGGAGAACCAAGTCTGTAAGTCATCCTCTGACTTCCACATGATGAAATTAACTTTGGCAGTCAGTCTCTTACAAAAGTCTTCCACCAGTATGTTTCTCTCCAGTGTGCACAAACACACACACACACACACACACACACACTTGGGGGAGGAAAGAACTCAGTTAATAGAATGTGTCCCTGAAGCTCTGAAATTCTAGTGTGATCAGCCACTCATTAACGCAATGAGACTCAACCAAGCTCCTTCATTACAGGTAAAAGAAGGTTTAGCTTTTAAAATAAAATAGCATGACCCAATTAAATAACAAAACATTAAACTAGCAACTTAAGGATAGCATTTATACACATCTCAAAAGGGTGCAGGATGGAGGAAATTGAGAATAACTTGTGAACACTTAGTTACAAGGGAACATCTGCCTCTGCTTCTGAAACCACTGGAAATTCCTGTGTATCCCTCCTTCCTTGCATCCTTCATTCTTCCTTCCTCCTTCCTTCCCTCCCTTCCTTCCTGTATGGATGTTGCCCTGTGTGTATGTCTGTACACCACATACCTGCCAAGTGTCTGGGGAGTACGGGGCTGGGGGGGGGAGCATCAGAGCCCCAGAGACTATAGAGTTATAGACACTTGTGAGTCCCCATGTGGTCCTGGGAATCAAACCCAGAGCCTCCACAAGAACAGCTCTGCTGGTTTCGTTCGTTTTTTTCATTTTGGTTTGGTTTTGGTTTTGAAAGGATCTCACCACAGAGCTCTGGCTGTCCTGGAACTCACTATGTAGACCCAGCTAGCTTCAGACTCACAGAAATCTGCTTGTCCCCACCTCGCAAGTGCTGGAATTAAAGGTTGGCTGGTGGTCTTCCTGAGCCCTCTCTAGCTCTGCTCAGGGTTCTTACCATCTGGGTGCAGCACTGCTGCTGGTGGCTTCTAAGCAGCTTGGTTGGCGTTTGCAGTTTTGACTTAATTGCAGTAAACTGGGACTGCCTGTCCTCAAGAAAGAATTTGATTTCTGTCTGTAGAATGCAAATTCCAGAAAAATCCTCAGGTTCTTAAACCACCACCACCCCTTTTTTTTAAGAAAACTGCTTTGGGTTATACTAAGCTTTTCTTTGCTTACAAGTATCCTCTGGCAGCCCCAGATAACTCTCTTCTCTCTTGGGGTGGGGCTAAGTGTGTCGCCACCAATCTAAACGTTCCTAAAAGATGCCATCCCCTGTCATTTCCTCCTCCCCAGCAAAGCTGGAAATTCATGTCTTTGATGGTAATAAAGCCTGAATGCGGCAGCTGTCTGCACAGTCCTCCACAGCAGCCTGTACCTCCAACAACTGTAGCCTTGGCATTCGACAAGGGGCTTCTGCTACCTGGGACCTTCCTGATTGTAGATGACTTGCTGGCCTCTCAGGGCAATGTCCACTGTCAGTAGTTGGGATGCTGAGGTGAATTTTGCAACAGTAACGTCCTCTCTTGTTCCAACCTCCCTCATCCCCTTTTAGCAACCTATGATGCCAAAATGATGTGATTATAAAATGCAATGGTTTTTATATTTTTTGAAATTTATTTTGATTTTGTGTGTAAACATTTCGCCTCCATGTGTGTATGTATGTTTACACGTGTGCCTGGTGCCCACAGAGACCAGAGGAGGGTCTCAGGTCCTTGGAAACTGGAGTTAAAGGTGGTTGTGAGTCACAGTGCAGGGACTGGGGACCAAACCTGGGTCCTCTGCAAAAGTAGCAAGTGATCTTGCCTGCTGCACCATCTCCCCAGCCCCACATGAAATAACTACTTTTTCATTTTTTTTCTTTTATTTTTATTTTTGAGATTATAATATAATCACATCATTTCTGCCCCCCCCTTATTCCTCTAAATTCTCCTATATATCTCTAGTTGCTTCCTTTCAAACTCATGGCCTCTTATTTTAGAGTTGTTATGTATGTGCATGTATATGTATATACATAGATATATTCCTAAGTATAAGTTCCTCAGTCTGAATAATTCACTCCCATGTATGTTTTCAGGGCTGACCATTTGGTGTTGGGTAACCAGTTGGTGTGCTGTCCCTTGAAGAAGGCCGTCCCGCCCACTCTCAGCATTCCTTAGTTGCCTGTATTTCGTTGCACAGAGCTATGCCTCGTGGGCTCTCCACTGTCCACTCTGCCGTGCCCATTGTTCAGCTCATGTTTAGGCAGTCATGTTGCTAAGACTTTATGGGTGTAAATTCAGATGTTACTATCTCACACAAATCTCCCTGATCCTCTGGCACTTACAATCTTTCCTCCCTCTCTTCTGAAATGAGCCTCAGGTACAGGAGTATTTTATAAATGATTCCATTGGGATTGGGCCCCACAACTGCATTGTGATTGGTTGTGGTTTTCTGTAGTGGCCTCCATCTGTTGCAATGAGAAGTTCTCTCAATGATGGCTAAGGACTACACTTATCTATGGACATAAAGACAAATGTTTAGAATGCAGTTAAAGGATTATGCTGGTTTAGAAAAGTGATGGTTATAAGTTCTCCTCCAAGATTCTCAACTTCACTAGCCCTGTACAGTTGGTTAGGTTTCCAGTACCAGGCATGGTTTCTTTCTTGTTGAGAGGATCTTAAGTCCAATTAGAGAGTTGCTGGTTATCACCAAGGTAAGTGTGCCACTATTGAGCCCTTAGGGTTGCCATGCTACGCAGCCACTGGTGGTTGTTGCTGGGTAGGACTACTGGCTGCCCCCTCCTTTGGAAGTTTGCATAGTAACTTCTGGTACAATATAAGCTGGTCCTTAGGGAAGACTCGCAGGTCAAATCCAGCTCAGGAGCCTCTGGGTGAAGTACATGGTGTCTTTGGTAATCGGAACTAATCTTCAACCTCTGGGGGACAACCCAGGGCAGTAACAATAGGCTGTATGTAAAGGAATCTCTTGGATAACCCTAAACGACAACTCAAAAGACGGCTTCTCTCCCTCTTCTCTCTTCCACTGGCACCAGGCATGCATTTGATGCATAGACACACATATACATAAAATACTAAAATAAATAATTTTTTTAAAAAGAGGTTTTCTTGTGCCTGGTATAATGGTTTTTGTTAGGTGGTCTTTGGTGCTTATCAAGAGCACTGTCAGCCCAGACAACAAGCATTTAAACTATATACATATATTTATACAAAGAATTACATATAAGGTTTTTTTTTAAGATAGTTAATAATATGATTCCTTTTGACTTTTTCAGGCATCCTTACTGTTACTTTACCCTCTTTTTTCTGCCTTTGCCTTTTTTTTTTTTTTTTTTTTTTAAGATTTATTTATTTATTATATGTAAGTACACTGTAGCTGTCTTCAGACGCACCAGAAGAGGGCGTCAGATCTCATTACGGGTGGTTGTGAGCCACCATGTGGTTGCTGGGATTTGAACTCATGACCTTCTGAAGAGCAGTCGGTGCTCTTCCCCACTGAGCCATCTCACCAGCCCGCCTTTGCCTTTTATGGACGCACTCTAACTAACATTTACAGAAGACTCTAAGTGATCTAAATGGAATTGGGTAAGCTCCCTTCCCTCCTTAAAGAGCACCCTCACTTTCCCATTTCCCCAGTCAGATCATTTGTAGGCTGCTTCTCCCCTCTCTATTACTCCCCAGTCCCCCTACTCCGGCAATGACCCCTTTTGACTTCAATGGGTTTTGCAGCTCCTCTGAGATATGTACTCACATCTGAAGATTTGGAGCTAGGAGCCTCGGATGAAAGCTAACATGTGATATTTGTCTTTCTGGGTCAGAGTTACCTCATCCAATATAATCTTTTCTAGTTCTATCCATTTACCAGACTAGACCCCAGAGAACATAACCTTTAAGAGATACTTACCACAGGTCAGGAATTCCATCTAACCATTTACCAGATATGTCTCTCAAGTGGAGACTTTCAGTTTCTTTGGAAAGTTAGTTATGTCAAATGAAGTTTTGCTGGGGCACACAGGTGAAAGGATGTCTTGCTAAAGCAGACACATGGAAGGATGTTTTCCTGAAGCAGACACAGGTGAAAGAATGTTTGACATAGCAAACATGTGAACGGACCCATAACGAAGAAGTATAAATGTGACCCCACAGACAGTGGGAGATGAGCACTGATCATTGGTTTGGTTTGTTCTGCCTCACTCTTCTTCACTAACACACACATGTATTGGTTCACCTTACATAGCATTGTTGAGCTCAACTCGTGGTGACGCACCATTGAGAGGAACTCACCCAAGAACTGTTTGTGAGGTTCCTGGAGCAGCTTGCTGCTTCTATGGACTCACCTCAGGCTGGTTGGCAAGCCTGGCGATTACTTCAGGACTGGAGTGTAGCTGCTGGTTCCTGTCTGGTGTCTGCCTGCCTAGAGGACTGGTCTGCCACTGCTAAGTCATCTTTGGTGTTTGCTATGGGACTGAACTGCTGAGAAAGAAGTTTGAGCCTACCCCCAAGGAACTATTGCTGAACAGGTCCACTCCCCCATATCCTCTTCTACTGCCTCTGCTGGGTGGGAGGCTAGAGGAGAGGTTGAATCCTTATTCAAAGTAAGTTGCAAAAGATTTATGCCAACATGTCTCACTGAAGAGGTCACACCACAGTTGAGATCATGGGTTCAAATCCTGCTCCCAATGACCCTGTTTAAATAAATAATCTACCAGTGCTGCTTCATCTGAGGAAGGAGCCATCATGGAAGAATTGTTAGAAGAATAAGGTGTGTTGTCTTATCCAGATCAGGGAGACAGTGCTTGGCACATGGTAAGCATAGTTTAAGTAGTGGCTGCTCACATGTCTGGGTTGAACTCTATGATGAGTTTGGTTTTGCTTTTGTTTTTTCTTTAAACATTTAATTACTGGTAGGCAGGTTGCCATGGTGCATGAGTAGAGGGCAACTTGCAGGAATTAGGTCTAGTCTTCTAACATGTGGGTCTCAGGGATTGAACTCGGGACCTCTGGCTTGGCCTTTGCTCACTGAGCCATCTCACTGTAATCTGAGTTTGTTTGTTTGTTTAAGACTTGGAGGTTTTCTCTTTGTGACATTCATTTCAAATGAGTAAAATTGCCATTGTGTTCTTCACTCATCCTCGTAAAATGTGAGAGATCTCCACACAGAACCTTTTGTGGAAGATTCATGATCAAAATGGAATCAGGTAACTAGAAAACTAAATATAGTTAGTTCTCAACAGGTTATTTTGTGCAGTGTTACAAGCTTTAGGACACTGGTTGACACTTATAGGAGGATTAAGAGATCCCTCATTTCCTATTTTTACTAGGTTGTCTTCAAATTAATTGGATGTTGCCTATAATATACACATATAACTGGGGGGTTGTTTGTTTTTGAGACAGGATCTTAAGATGCAGCTCCATCTGGTCTGGATCTCTCTTTGGAGCACGACAGATTCATTTATAGAGATTGTTACATAGAGACTCTACAACAATAAACTTATTGATCATATAGTCAGTGCTCACAAGCTAAAAATGTCAGAAATAATATTGAGGCAGGCATTTATCTATATGGGCTTCAAAGTCTAAGCCTGGGCCAAGCTCAACAGAAGGTCCTGGAATAAAAGAGCAAACCTTTGGTCTATTACAGAACAATGCTCAGCCATGAAGACAGCAAACCTTTGGTCTATTACAGAATGATGCTCAGCCATGAAGACAGCAAACCTTTAGTCTATTACAGAATGATGCTCAGCCATGAAGACAGCAAACCTTTAGTCTATTACAGAACGATGCTCAGCCATGAAGACAGCAAACCTTTGGTCTATCTCTAGTATTACAGAACGATGCTCAGCCATGAAGACAGCAAACCTTTGGTCTATTACAGAACGATGCTCAGCCATGAAGACAGCAAACTTTTGGTCTATTACAGAACGATGCTCAGCCATGAAATCAGCAAACCTTTGGTCTATCTCTAGTATTACAGAACGATGCTCAGCCATGAAGACTGACAGCCTGAAACTTAAAGATATGGACTAATAGCCAGGATAATATTCATGAACAGTTTTTTAAAACCAGGATACTTAATTGTGTAAGGAATGTGATTCGAACCCTTTCCATATGAACTCTTTAGATTCTGAAGAACAGAGACCCACTCAAACTAGCCCAGATAGCAGAATAAACAATGGAGATAATATCAGAAAAAATCCAAGAGCAAAAACTTGAGAGAGCTAAAAAAAGAAAAAAAAGAAAAAAAAGGCAAGAAAAAGAAGAAAAAGAATTACGAGTATTAAAGACCTCATCTAAATGAGAAGAATATGCACTGTCTCAAGTAATAAAGCCATAGGCAACCGGATGGTGGTGGCACAGACCTTAATCTCAGAGGCAGGGGATCTCTGCATTCAAGGCCAGCCTGGTCTACAGAGTAAGTTTCAGGACAGCCAAAGCTGTCTCAAAGAGCCAAAACCAACCAACCAACCAAGCAAACAAATAAATAAAGTCAAAGGCCAGATTTCAAGATATTCATTTAAAAATCTAATTAAGGGACCAGTTAGAGGGTTCAGCATTGACCCTATTACCTGATGACCTGTGTTCAATCCCCAGATCCCACAGTACAAGGAGCAAACCCACTCCTGGAGCACACATATGTGCACGCACACACATACAACTTTAAAAAAAGATTCAACAAAGCTAATCAAAAAGAGAGCTAACAGCAATTGGATTAAAAGTTAGAAGGACAAGCCAGGAACCCAGCATCACAATTATAACGCCAGAAAAATGGAGGCATGAAGCTTAGGACTTCAAGATCAGCAAGCTACACAGAGATTTTGAAACTAACTTGAGCTGTGTAGACATGATCCTGTCTCCAAAAACTAAATAAAAATATAGACGATTAAAAGTGGTGCAATATTCATATTTGATAATAGGGGAATCGATAGATATTTAAAATAACCAAGCAAACATTAACAAGGCTATGTAATGTTTAGAATAGAAAAATAGATTAAGTGTGGGGACAGTCAGATGTAGCCCCATATGCTACGGTGGCTGAAACAGAGATCACAAACTCCAAGTCAACCTGAGCAATGTAGTAAGACCTTCCTTCAAATTAAGAGCTAAGGACAACATAAGTCAGAAGTAGGATGCTTGTCCAGTGTGTGAGGGACCACAGAGGAAAAAATTAGTTGCCTGTGGGAAATGGAAGTGGGTGAGACAACCTACATATATGGCTTTCTGCAAGATGTCTATGTTATATTTTTTTCATGTATCACTTGAGTGGAAGGATTTATAATGAAATAGCTGACTGCGTTAGAAATATGCTGTCCCCAGATGTCTCCTTGAGATGTTTATGTCTGCATAGAAACTCAAGACATTGGCCTATGTGTGACTTGACTTCTTGAGCGAGACCTTGGGATGAAGGGGTGTGACATTGGCTGTTGAATTCTAACGGGATTCTTCCCTGCTCCTGAATCAAAGGGTAGAGTCTCAAGCAAGGTCCCTATTGGCAAAAGTGAAAAGCTTCTATTTTTACTTAAAAAAATCACATTCTTCTCCAAAGACAGCATGGTAAAATTGTTTCTCATTTGCATTTAGTAACTGCATTCTTCTTTAAATATGAATGGCTTTTAAATAACAACAAAGCACTATTTAAAAATATACTGCCCTTTCTCACCATCTATGTGAAGAAGAAGCTATATTAACATACTGATAAGCAACTTTTGTGTGTTACAATTTTTATACAGATTTAATACCTTTTTCTGCTTTTGTTTAATGAATATTTAATTCAGAAAGCTATGAAATAATAGGTAATCGTAATGCTACAAGAACACATACTGGCATGTAGTTTAAAAGACTGGGAAAGGTACCTTGCACTTGCAGTGAGTTTATAATTTAAGTACAGTGAGGAATTTTGAGGTTATCAACCAAATACTCATCAGAAGAAAGAAGGCAAGGAGAATCCTATTTCCTCAAGAGACATGTGCCAAGGAGATACTAAAAATAGCCCAGGTCAGGTTTGGCAGGTCTTGTTTGGGAAAAATTCCTAAGGCATCCTAAGTGAGCTTGTGAAGGAAGGAAGTTCCTCTTCTTATTAGAAAACAAACGGATCTGCAATCTGTCACTCTGCTCACATTTGGGAGGGATGGGCAGGAGAAGGAGGGCTAAGGACCTCAGAGGATGAAGAGACCTAGGAGCAAACGGCAGGTCCGAAAGCTTGAATTTCATGTCTTCAGCCCATTTCTCTCAGTATCTTTCCCATTATATAAGCAGTGATACAGGATCCATCTTCCCTCCTGATTAATGAACACCCAGGTCTCCTCTGGGTGCAGAAAACATTCTAAACTGAGTTTAAGAGTTAGCCCCACGGACAGATGGGCACAATTCTAAAGAGAAATGGTGGAGTCACGAAGTACTTAGTGAGTTACCAAGCACCACTGTGGCAACATGCACATGCATACCCTTTTCCACAACAAGAAGTAATTCGCTTTTCCACAACAAGAACTAATTCACTTTTCCTGGCAAAGAGTCTGGCCAGATTTAAAAGGGAAATGTTAAGCACCCCTGCAGTGCCTTATCCCTCTCCCCATCTCATGGTGCCTCACAGAGGAGATCTTTAAGCCAGTGGATCTCAAATCTTAACTTGCTAGGAATTTTCTGAGCCTGGTGTGGTGGCTCAATCCAGTCCTTGAGAAGCTAAGGTAGGAGAATTGCCATGAGCTTGAAATCAGACAGTTACATAGTGAGTTTCAGGCCAAATGGAGCTAATCAGATTTACACAGATTCTATCTCAAAAACAGCCAAAAAAAAAAAAAAAAGGTAGGGGGATGACTTAGTGTGTACTGGCTGGTTTTGTGTATCAACTTGACACAAGCTGGAGTTATCACAGAGAAAGGAGCTTCAGTTAGGGAAGTGCCTCCATGAGATCCAGCTGTAAGGCATTTTCTCAATTAGTGATCAAGGGGGTAGGGCCCCTTGTGGGTGGTGCCATCCCTGGGCTGGAAGTCTTGGGTTCTATAAGAGAGCAGACTGAGCAAGCCAGGGGAAGCAAACCAGTAAGGAACATCCCTCCACGGCCTCTTCATCAGTTCCTGCTTCCTGACGTGCTTGAGTTCCAGTCCTGACTTCCTTTGGTGATCGACATCAGTGTGGGAAGTGTAAGCTAAATAAACTCTTTCCTCCCCAACTTGCTTCTTGACCATGATGTTTGTGCAGGAATAGAAACCCTAAGACAGTGAGTGGGTAATGCATTTGTCACACAGAATGAAGACCGGAGTTCAAAGCTCTAAAACACATGTCTAAGCCAGGTAGGCATGGCAATTTGCCTATAACCCCAGAGCTGAAGGGGAGGCCAACAGTGAACTTCCCCAGAGCAAGCTAACTAACTAGGCTAGCCTTAATAGCAAGTGTTGGGCTCAGCAAGAGATCCTGCCTCAATGAGTAAAACTGAAAGTGACAGAGGAAGACACATGATGTCAACCTCAGGCCTCCATATACACACACACAAATGTACACATTTGAATCCATATATGCATCTACACACATTCATCATAAACATATATAAACAAATAATGAAATATAAACAAAAAAAGAATGTTAAACTCTTTTTTAAAAAAAGAAGAAGAAGAAGTAGGAGGCGGTTTTTTAAAAAACAAAAAAAAAAGGCCGGGCAGTGGTGGCACATGCCTTTAATCCCAGCACTTGGGAAGCAGAAACAAGCAGATTTCTAAGTTCAAGGCCAGCCTGGTCTACAGAGTGAGTTCCAGTACAGCCAGGGCTACACAGAGAAACCCTGTCTCAAAAACCAAAAAAAGAAAAAAAGAGGAGCAGAGCATTGCAGTGTACATCTTTGATCCCAGCACATGGAGGCAGAGGCAGTCAGATCTCTGTGAGTTTGAGCCTGGTCTACATAGTGAATATCAAAGAAAGGACTATGTAACTATGTAGAGAGGCTGTTGAGAAAGAGTGGAATGAAAGAGAGAGGGGGGGAGGGAGGGAGACAGAGGAGTCAGAAAGCTATGTGTTTTGTTTTCTAGATTTATTTTATTCTTATACTGTAAGAGTGTTTTGCCTGCATGGACATATGTGTGTGTGTGCATGCCTGGTGCCCACAGAAGGTCAGAAGAGGGCATTGGATCTCCTGAAACTGGAGTTACAAACAGTTGTAAGCCACCATGTGAGGGCTGGGAACCCAGCCTGGGTCCTCTGCAAGAGCAGCCAGTGCTCTTATCTGCTGAGCCTCCTCTCCAGCCCTTGAATGGCATGTGTTTTGCTCATAAAAGTTGATAAACATTTGTATACTGTAGTAGAACAAACAAACAAAAACCACTAATTGACTAGATGAAGTCTTTGGGGGTATTTGTTAAATAAAAACCTAGATGGCAGCCATAGGAAAAAATAACCAAGACTCCTAGAATCCTGCTGAAATAGAAGCATCAAGGAAGGAACCCAATGCCACCAGATAATGACGTATACAGACGTTACAACATGATGCTCAGCCAGCCAAATGACTGCTGGGTTCAGGCATAGACGCACACCCTCTGATGATGTCATTTGGCGGGCCTAATAGCCACAGGTTCTGCATTTGTGGAATCAACCAATTACAGATCAAAAGCTCTATGCTATACGACTAGAGGTCACGTCTCATGTGAGATGTTGTAGTCATGTGCTCCAGGACATGAACTGCCTACGGTTCCCAGATATGGAATTACTGGGGTTTCTGAATCCACTCAACTTTCCCAGTTTTTGTCTGGTGACACGGTTCTACTTGCCTCACACCTGAGCATGCACATACATTTTTTTTTACTGTCTTTATTCACTAAGCAATTTTCTTAGTTACTGCTGCTATGATGAAACACCATAACCAAAAAAACTAGAGGAGGAAAGGGCTTATTTTGTCTACACTTCCACATCCCTGTTCCTCATTGAAGGAAGCCAGAACAGAGACTCAAACAGGGCAAGAGCTGATGCGTGGAGGGGTGCTGCTTACTGGTTTGTTCCCCATGGCTTGCCCAACCTGCTTTGCTATAGAACCTAGGACCACATGCCCAGAGGTGGCCCCATTCACAATGGGTTAGGTACTCTCCCATCAATCACTAATTGAGAAAATGTTCTACAGGCTTGCCTGTAGCCCAGTGTTATGGAGGTATTTTCTCAATTGGGGTTCCCTCCTCTCAGATGACTCTAGCCTGTGTCAACTTGTCATAAAATTAGCCAGTGCAGCAACAAAGTACAACCCTTTATACAGTATTCCCAATATGTTCAGTATTATATGAAACACAAAGGTGATTTAAGTGTGGGAGATGAGATGCACAGGCTTTACGAAAATGCTATGCCAAGGAAATGCTAAGGAAAATGCTAAGGAGCCTGGGCTCCTGAGGATTGCAGAAGCTGTGGAGGTGGGAGGTAGTCTGGCAGTCTGCGACAGATCCTCAGAAGACACTAAAACAAACTATAGAGTTTTCTTTTAGTTAAATCTCAATACAATATTTACACAGGATGATTTATTATATATTTCAGCTATCAGGTGTATTGATGCAAGAAAATTATACACCATGCTCAATATTCTGGAAAATGAATTCCTGGAGGGTGGTGGACATTACAAGGCTGCATTTTAATATGCATCTGCTATTTTTCTTGCTAGCACTTGCTCTCTGCCAAGGAACATCAAATATCAAATGTCAGGGCAGGACAAGCATAGCCCAGAAAAAAAATGGAAGACTAGAGTGTAGGTCTAGGCATAGGCTTGCACCAAATCAGAATGCAATGCCTTACAATGACCTTAACCTAATCTCAGATCCAGGGCTTCTTGGGCTGAGGAATTGCCTAGGTAAAGGAGACAGAGCTAAGGAAAAAGTTAAGAATCAGCCAAAATTCAAGGTAAAGAAGAAATGAATGAAGGGAAACAGGCAGCTCCATCTCCAGTGCCTGTCTTCACTGACTGGCATTAGGGATAGGTGAGCTACACAGGCTGGCTGGGGAAAGCCCCTGAAAGCCAATAGTGTGCCCTGTCTATCCAATACCATGACCAAAAGTAAAGAGGCAATACTCCATATCAATTTAGTTTTTTTACTTCAGGCTTGAGTTTAAAAAGTGGAAAGTGGTCATAACATGATCTGATTATCAATGTTCTTAGGTGGGTCTTAATTTATGGGGAGCTGAGGACTTGAAGCATATGATGGTAGTTATGAGTCTAAATGCCAGGAGCATGGTAGCAGACGCAGACACAGCCCTATGAGAAAGCACCCTTGGTTAGTTACTTTGTGTGTGTGTGGTGTGTATGGGGTGGGGTGTAAAAATAAAAGAAACCATGGGGTACAGAGTGACAAGCCAGTAGCAGTAGGAAATACAGGGAGCTATGCTCTGGCATATAGTCCTGCAATAGAAGCAGGCCTCAGCAGAGAAAGGGGAAAGAAATGGCAGGAATCTAAGCCACAGTTAGCTCCATCAATGCCACTGTCCTGTGGATTGCAGTACCCAGATAAACACAGCCTAGCACAGCAATCCATTCATTCCACATAAATGCAGCAACAAAATCACTCCTCTGTGGATAATTGTAAATAAACCACATAGCCCTAGATGGGATATTTCAGAGAGGGGTGTTTTCTTCTTTCACAAAAAATAAACAGGGCAAGTGTTTTTATCCTTAGGATACAGGGAGGCTATACAAAAGTCTACTTATTCATGAAAAATCTATGAAAGAGATAAGACCTTGAAGGTAGGTGTAAAAAGGAGACAGGGTGGTTGTAGACTGCTTTCCAGTAAAATGAATGAATCAGGATGGGCCTCTTAGGGATAAGATAATTCCTAAACCAGGCAGTGGTAGCACACACCTTTAATCCCAGCACTCAGGAGACAGATGCAGGTGGATTTTGTGAGTTTCAGGCCAGCCTGATCTACAGGGCAAGTTCCAGGACAGCCAGGACTACAGAGAAACCTTATCTTGGAAAAAAAGGGTGGGGGGAGATAATTCCCAATCAAACTCTCCAATAAAGTCTTCTCTGTCCATAGAACAAGCAAGAGACAGGCTTCAGCTGGGGCCTGTCTTGAATTTAAAATGTTTTTGGAACTCACTTCTCTCACAACAAATATTGTAGATGTCTGTGCTTCTACTATACCCTCCAATGACCCCTCCTCCATGTAATCATCACCTGTTATTCAGATTTCTGTTACTATAACAAAGACCTGAGGGCTGGCCAGATGGCTTAGTGGACAACGCACTCACTACACAATCCTCACAGTCTGACTGAGTCTGATGCCCAGAAGCCACATAAAGAAGTGACTACACAAAACTGTCCTCTGACCTCCACATGCTCACCATCACACACACAAGCACACAGACAGATTGACAGACAGACAGACCACACATACATATACACACCCCGTACACAAAAATGACAATTTCTTTAATCCTTGAGAAATCACCCTATAAACAGGAAAGGTTTAAATGACTCACAGCTTTCAAGCTCCCAGATTGTTTTGGGTCTGTGATGATACATCATGGCAGAAACCGACGGAGGAACAAATCTGCTCACCTTGTGGCCAAGAGGCAGAAGAGAAGGCAAGCAAAGGTTGAGCTCCCTCAGTCCCCTTTATAGTTGTACCCTCAGAGACAGGAAGGCCTAGTGGGATCCAGCATCTAAACCCTCTGCTGCTTCCTAACTGTGTCACAAGCAAGCTTCCACCCATAAACCTCTGGGAGATAAGATACAAACTATAGCTGTGACCGTGTGCAATCTCTGCTACAGTGGCATGGGCTCACGACATCACAGAACACAATAAAAGGGTTACACGCTCTAATACTGTGGCCAGCATCTTGCTCACCTAGCTCTCCCTTCTCTGGCTCTTTCTGCTTGCTCACTTTGACAAACCCATCTCCCACGTCATATGGTATGCTTCAGAGAAGCTAGTGTGACAACGGAACAAGGGAAGAACATTACTCCCTCTGCAATATACTAAATTACTTCAAAGCTTGTGGCTCAACCAACAGAAATGTATTCTCTCTGCTTTGGAAGCCAGTAAGACAGAAACTCATCTCTCTTGGCAAGATCAAGATGCTGACAAGGTTGCTTTGAGGGGAGGCTCTAAGGGGCTTTTGCTTTTTTAGCCTTCAAGTGTCCGTCCACACCCCGACACTCATGGCTTCAATACTTCAGTCTCTTCCTTTGTAGCCACATCACCTCCCTTCTATATCTAATCACCCTCTGCCTCCCACATAAGGCCACTTCTGGCAGAGAAGAGCCCTCTCTGATGGTTCAAAGTACTCTCCTCATCTCAAAAGCATTAGCACGAGGCTTAGGCTGTGCTCAATGGAAATGCACTTGCCTAGTATCACAACAGCCTAGGTCCTATCTTCAGCACAACAATAATTGTCATCTCATTCTTTAAAAAAAAAAAAAAAAAATTCCTACATGACAGCATGGTGGCACATGTACTTACTGCAGTAAGAAGAACCTTTTTTAAACACCACCATTTAAGATGTCATTCCCACCGTGAAGAGATTAGCTCTGCTATCTTCCAGAAGTCATTATCCAGAAGCCTGCTATGGCTCCTGGCCCATAGGAGGGAACTAAGGCTGTCCAGTACTACTGAGAGCTTGGAAGCAGATGGATCCCTTTGAGTTGACTGCATCCAGCAGCATCTCCAGCTGCAATACCCAGATTCTTGACCCAGAAAAACTAAAAGATACATATTTTTTTTAGCAACTAAGTGTTAGGAAACTTTGTTACACAATAACAGGTAACTAATTATCGCCTTGCCCAAGGTTCATACAAAGCCAATTCTTTAAGTTTACATTGTATTACAAGAATACAAGTTACAGAATTAGAAAAAGCCCACACACTGGGCCTGCATAAGTTAGCTTAATTTCCTTGTGTTTTGTTCCGATTTATACTTTGTAGAGATAATATTTTTCCCATTTTATTATTGATGATATTGAGTAAAAAGATACATGAATCAAAATACCTACTCAAGACAGGACAGGTTGCCATACGCTTTAATCCCAGCACTCTGGAGGCAGAAGCAGGTCAATCTCTGAGTTTAAAGTCACCCTAGTCTATAGAGTTCCTAAATAGTCAGGACTACATAGAGAAACCCTGTCTCAAAAAAAGTTTTGCTAGGTATTTGATGCTCAATAGGGAGTAAGTGCCTATGCCAGGCATGATTCAGCTATCTGTAATCCCAGATCTTAGGAAACAGAGACAGGAAGACCTTGAGCCCAAGCCAAAAATAATTCCAAGCTGAGTGTCAAAGCTCAGAAGCCTGGGGCCAGAGGACTTCAAGTTCAAAGCCAGCCTAAGCTGTCTCACAGGAACAAAGGAAGAAGAGAAGATGGGGAAGAAGGAAGAGGAAGAAGGCCTGCATCATTTCTTATGGAGCATAAGAAAATACAAATTTTAAAGTGAAATAGCATGAAATATATTTTAGACTTATCAGCTTAAGGGTGTTTAATGAAAGTGCACCAACCCTGTAAACACTTGGAGCACAGAGGTGGATGGATCACTATAAGGTAGAGGCTAGCCTTGTTTTAACCATTCCTGGGTAATCAGAGTTACAAAGAGGCCCTGTCTCAGAATAGCACACATACATACACACGTACAAATACATGCACACACGCACGCACACACACACACGTTTTGATAGAATATGGTTTTCTACATTTAGTTACTTGGTGTTCTTTTGAAAAACTAAACGTATATAACTCCTGCGATGGACGGCATGCCCAAGGGCTATGCCAACACAGGTGCCCTTTCTGTTCTGGTTAGTTTGGGTTTTGGTTTTCATTTTGGTTTTGGTTTTGGTTTTGGTTTTTCCCCAACTTAGCACAAGCTAGAGTGATCTGAAAAGAGGAAACCACAATGAGAAGATGCCTACATAAGATGAGCCTGTAAGCAAGTCTGTAGAGCATTTTCTTAATTAGTGATTGATGAGGGAGGGCCCCATCCACTGTGGGCGGTGGCATCCCTTTGCAGGTGGTTCTGAGTGTATAAGAAAGTAGGCTGAACCAGCCACAGGGAGCAAGCCTCTAAGCAGCATTCCTCTGTGATCTCTACATGAGTTCTTGCCTGAGTTTCTGCCCTGGCTTCCCTCGATGATACACTGTAATGTTGAAATGTCAGCCAAACAAACCCTTCCCTCCCCAAGTTACTTTGGGTCATTCTTGATCACAGCGATAGAAAGAAAACTAGGACTTTCGATGTATAATCATGTAATTCTGGTATGGAGTCAACAAAATAAAATAAAGCAGTCAAAATCAAATTGGTTTAGCTAGAGTCAGACATTTATTGATGGAGAGAGATGATATAAGCACTTAATCTTAATAGGAGCAAAGGAACAAGGGACCTTGAGACGGAGAGTGAGTCTGGAAAACAGCTCAGAGATTAATGGCAGGTCCTTTGTTTGTGACAGAGCAGAGAGGCCAGGTCAGGAGGCAGTCAGGAGAGACAGTTTCAGAAACACTTTGTGGGTCATGAGGCTGGAGGTTAATGGCAAGGATACTGAACAAGAAGGAAGCTAGAGAACTAAATAAAAAAGGGTCTCTCTCCCTACCTCCTCCCCTCCCTCCCTCTCTCTCTCCCTTCTTCTGTCTCCCTCCCTCATCCCTTCCCTCTCTTCCTTCCTCTATCTCTCTCCCCTAGTTTTCCTCTCCCTCCCTTCCTCTTCCTCTCCCCCCCTCCCTCTCTTCCTTCCTGTCTCTCTCCCCCAGTCTCCCTCTTCTTCTCGGTTAGAACTACAGATTCACTCCTACACTTGCTACGCACTGATGATCTCGCCTCATCCAGAGTGAAGAATCTTACTGCATCATCTAGCTGTCGTGCTGGGCTCTGAGATGATGAATACACTGCTCGTGGTCAGAAACCATATGGCTTCACCGTCTCCATCATCAACGCGGTACTCCTCATTTAGTGGGAGAACTACTGCTTAATGTGTCAGAAAAAAGATATTGAAAAATGGCTAAGGGACTCTGCACTATTCATTTTCTCACTAATGTGACACCAAGTGGGAGGGGCCCCGACCTTGAGTACAGAGAACTCACATCCTCTGGATGGGGGATTTAAAGGCACACAGAAATTCCGTTCTGTCATAAACTATGCTTAAAATGCATAGAGTTAACTTTTCTTTTAAAAGAAGAGAATAGAAACTAAATTATTCCTTTTCCACGGTATTATATATTTATTGGCTTTTTATTTGAAGATTTCCTGTTATCACCAAGTTTTCAGACCTTCAGCTCTCCCATAAGCCTAAGAAGTCTTGCTGTGGCGTTCCTTTGTTGTTCAGAGGCTCTTGTTTTCATTCCTTTTGACCTTGACCTCTGCCAGACCCTCCCTCCCACCCAGCCACAGGCTGCCAATCCTAAAGCCCTTGCAAGCCGCAGTTACCTGGCAACAGTAACAATCGTGTTAACAGGATGAGACAGCGGTGGAAAGTAGCTGCCTCTTCCTGAATGTAAGTGGGGATCGGAAAGGCTGACAATGGCCCTTTTTATCAATGGCTTTTCATCCACAGGCACACTCCCCTGTCCAAGTCCAACCCTCAATTTCTAAGATTGCCTTGTAAAAATAGCCTCCAGTTGAAGGACTAATAAGAGCCCCGAAGATTCATGTGGAATCAAATATTTGGGAGAATCTCTTCCATTCTTCCCTTAGCTCCAACGTAGAAGGTTTAAGAGCTTCTTTAGGGGTATTTTTTTTTTTGGTTTTGTTTGTTTTGTTGGGTTTTGAGACAACATGTCTCAGGCAACGCAAGCCAAACCAAAGATAATATGAACGCCTTGATTTCCTGCCTCTATCTCCTAATTTTAGGATTACAGGTTGAACAGATTAAGAGAATGTCATTTTGCTTGGATTTATGCAATGCTGGCGATTGAACTCAGGGATTTCTACATATGTAAGTGCTCCACAAGTGAGCCACATCCCTATCCTTTACTCTCAAGAGTCATTTGACCATAGTTTCAGTCTCTCTGTGTCTTCTGGTCCCACCCAGTGAAGCATTTTGACTACCTAACTGCCTTACCATAATAGAATCCTAAATGCTATGTTCTGAGAATTGTCCATAATCATGGTGGTCAACTGATACTATAAGAGAATGTAGATAAAATAACTAATAGACTAGGCTCTGCAGTGAACTCTCTACAGACCCGTCTGACTTTCAAAACTGCCCTGTGACATCAATGAGATGTTCAGATGAGGAAAACTGAGGTTTAGAATGAGTGACAATAGTGATGTATCTATTAAGAATGGAGCCAGAGTCAGGCAGTGGTGGCACACACCTTTAATCACAGCACTTGGGAGGCAGAGACAGGCAGATTTCTGTGTTTGAGGCCAGCCTGGTCTACAGAGTGAGTTTCAGGACAGCCAGGGCTACACAGAGAAACCCTGTCTCAAAAAAACAAAAAAAAAACAAAAAACAAAAAACAAAAACAAGAATGGAGTCAGGATTTGAACTCATGCTTTTAACTCCTTTTGTATGTAGCTAAAGATAAGAAGTGGTAAGGAGCTCAGAGGGAGACTGGATGATAAGGCAAAGACAGAAGTCACCAAACCCCAAGAATAAGAGGATAAAAATCAATTCTAATATCATCTAATTAATATTCAAAAGTGGGGCTGTATACTAAGACAGCCCCAACCATTTCCTTTAATACAGGCTTGAAAAATTATGTAAGTGCCACAGGTTTGGGGAACCATTAATGGCTACCTACTTGACCCCTTATTTGTTCCTGTTACTCAGTAAGCAAGACAGATAAGCAATGCGATTGTGTGGGTCTTAGAAGGATAACCAAAGTCGAGTCTAAACTTGCATCCTCCCTGCATCCACTGGTGACCTGGGAGAAGTTTATTAAATGTACATATTTTGAGCCTCTATCTTACACAAAGCTCTGACTTAAGATTTAAGGGGATAAGATTACTAAATTCAAGCCATGTCCTGACATGGGTCAAGAGCAAGGGAAACTGCAAGTTCTTTTTTAAATGTTTCTTCTCGATAGATCAGAAGACTAATGGCGACTTCTTGTGCTTGCTGAGGAAATCAAGATAGTGGTAGTTAAAAAGGACTCCTGAATTAAATTGTACGTAGTATAGAGTTAATGGGTGATAATTGCAAACATAGAACCCTTTAGATAACTCAGACATGACTAGGTGCCATGACCTCTGCCAACCTCTTTAACTTTGTTAGGATAATCTTGTGCACTGCCTAAAAGCTGTCTTTACATTAGTCAGACACTGATTTCTATACCAGCAGAGTTCTGAGTACTGTCCAGATTTTGGTATTGTTATTCTAATTAGCACCTGCATCATATTCTGTAAATATTCTTCTCCATCACCTTCTGATTGGTTCAATATACATTTGACAGCCTATGTCTGAGGCAGGAGAGGGAAGGAGGGACATCCTGGCAGAGATAGGAACACTGGGAAAGAATCAGGCACAGGATATTCACCAGCCAGACATGAGGTCAGATGTAGGGGAACTGAATAAGAGATAACCAGCCACAGGGCAAATATGGACTGGTATAAATGAATTATTAAGTTATACAAGCTAGTGGGAACAAGCCTAAGCTATAAGGCCTGAACATTCATAAAAGTAAATCTCTGTGTCATTATCCAGAAGCTGATGTGTCGAGACAATCCATCGATACAACTTCAGCTCCCATTATCTCTCAGGCACTTTTCTTGGCTGAAGAGTCAATGTTCCTATCCCAGAGTCCATTGCAGGAGCTCAAATGTACTTATTCCGTTATCCACATTGCATTCAGATCTTTACTTTAAGGTTATAGATCAGTGTTTGAGATGATGGATGTGTCTGTTATCTTAACCCGATTATTAGACCTTGTATGCATGTGGTCTTGAGCTATCTATTTATTATCATCCCATTTAAGAGACAGAAATAGCTTCACAAAAACAAAGCAAAAATTACTCATAGTGGCTTTTGACAGTTTTTTTCTCTCTATTAACAGAAAAATTGATAAACAAATAAATTCAAAAAGTGGTATCTTAGAGCTTCTGTTGTTGTGAAGAGACACCATAACCATGGCATCTCTTATAAAGGACAACATTTAACTAGGGCTGGCTTATAGTTTTAGAGTACAGTCCATTATCATCAAGGCAGGAAGCATGGCAGTGTCCAGGCAGACATGGTGCTGGAGAAGAAGCTGGGAGTTCTATATCTGGATCAGAAGGCACCCAGGAGAAGACTGTCTTCAGGCAATTGAGATGGAGTGTCTCAATGCCCATCACCACAGTGACACGCTTCCTCCAACAAGGCCACACCCACTCCACCAAGGCCACACCTCCTAATAGCGCCACTCCACTCTGTAGACCAAGCTTATTCAAACCACCACAAATGGGATCTCTGAATGGCCTGTTTACTTACTTAAGAAAGTCAACTGTTTTCAGACACTCTGAGTAAAGCATTGTTTAATTCTAACCTAATAGTGCCCTGCTATACTGATTACAGATCACTATTTATTAAAGACCTTGATCAGGCAACTCTGGTAGACAGAACTACATGCACCCATAGTCTAGAAAGTGATTAAAAATAAATCTTTTATTATTTATAAGCATTTCATATTGGGTCCACCACAAAACTGGTTTTTACCTTCAATTACTTGAAATTCATGAGATTTTCCTGCATAGCTAAGTTCTGCTTCAACCAACAGTATTATATTATCTGCCATGTTTAATAGGTATCAGGTTATAAGTTAAACCGCAGGCTAAGTTCTTAGAACAGGAGCCGGGTGGTGGTGGCACACGTCTTTAATCCCAGCACTTGGGAGGCAGAGGCAAGCAGATTTCTGAGTTCAAGGCCAGCCTGGTCTACAGAGTGAGTTCCAGGACAGCCAGAGCTATACAGAGAAACCCTGTCTCAAAAAAAAAAAAAAAAAAAAAGAGGGCTGGTGAGATGGCTCAACAGGTAAGAGCACCGACTGCTCTTCTGAAAGTCCTGAGTTCAAATCCCAGCAACCACATGGTGGCTTACAACTCACCCGTAATGAGATCTGATGCCCTCTTCTGGTGCATCTGAAGACAGCTACAGTGTACTTAAAATAATAAATAAATCTTTGGGCTGGAGCGATCAGGGACTGAATGAATGGGGTCTACTGGAGGAAGCAGAGGTCCTAAAGTCAATTCCCAACTAGATGAATACTCACAACTATCTGTACAGCTACAGTGTGGACTTATAGACATAAAATACATAAATCTTTTTAAAAGAAAGAAAGAAGGAAAGAAAGGAAGAAGGGAAGGAAGGAAGGAAGGAAGGAAGGAAGGAAGAAGGAAGGAAAGAAAGAAAGAAAGAAAGAAAGAAAGAAAGAAAGAAAGAAAGAAAGAGGGGCTGGCGAGATGTCTCAGCGGGTAAGAGCACTTGACTGCTCTTCCGAAGGTCCTGAGTTCGGATCCCAGCAACCACATGGTGGCTCACAACCATCCGTGATGAGATCTGACGCCCTCGTCTGGTGTTGTCTGAAGACAGCTACCCCGGAGCGAGCCAGGCAGGAGCAAGCAGAGGTCCTGAGTTCAATTCCCAGCAGCCACATGATGGCTCATGGCCATCTGTACAGCTACAGTGTACTCATACACATAAAATAAACAAATAAGTCTAAAAAAAAAAAAAGAAAAGAAAGAAAGAAAGAAAGTTAGTTCTTATAACAGGGATAGAACCTCTGCTCCCTGGGTACTGTAGGTCTCCTGTACTATAAGCTCTGCAGTGCATAGCTTTCCCTGGCATTGAAGACGTTCCCATTGCCAATGAGGTTCCCTCCATCATCCCTATGGTAAACTCACATTTGCACCCCTGTCCTATTGAATTGACCTTGTAGCCCTCGTTCTGCCCTCTAGTGTGGAAGAGGGGAAGGCTACCACTTACTGCACAAGGTAAGCAAACTCCTCAAATGACCAAAATTCCTTTAAATTCTTCCCTGGCTGACTGACTCTCCTTGGCACTACCACATCACTGCCACACCCACCTCCACCTTTGAGATCATCTGCCAGTTCTTGCTGTTCCCCAGTACAAATGTACAATGTGCTCATTTGACTGTGAGCCTTCACAATGTGTTTCAGTGAAAGAGGGGCTATCCATGTATCCTGTTAATTTTTAAATATATGTAAATGTAAATGTATATAATCTTGTTTAACTATAAATGAGATCTTCCCTAATTATGGGGGTCTGTGGCTTGCTCATACTTGTGGTCCAGGGCTGCTCTAAGCTAAAATGAACACCCCCATTCAAACAAAGGACAATTCAAACAAAGGAGCTGTAGTTCCTATCTTTAGCACATTCATTCAAACAAAGATAACATGAATGAACCAGGAGAACCACAGTAATTTGAGCAGCTGTGAAAAACAAAAATAACAATACTAAGCTACGTTTGTCCAGCTTGGAGCTTTCCCAAGAAGAGAAAGTCCATCTCAGCATTCTTCCCACTGAAAGGTTCTACAGAGAAAACGCTGTCTCCAAAGTCCTTCTGGTGGCTCACTGGTGCTCTAACAGAAGCAGAACACTTCACAGTCTGCTGACTGTCATCAAAGCCTCTGTGCCCCGGGGACTCTGGTCACACCAACTGAAGCCACTAGTAAGGGTCTAACCCAGGAGACATCTCTGACCCAAGAGTGGAACAAGCAAGAAACATCACGTAGGTCCTTTCTAGCAGGAAAGGAGGCACAGGGAAGCAGTCATGGTCTGAGAGTTAGCCTACAAGACACATGCATCATATCCCTACCATTTTCTTGTGCATAGCTTTGAAGAAATTAGATAACCATTATTCTCTGAGTGAGTTGGTACATACATGTCATGGCACACGTAGAGATCAGAAGACAGTTTGCAGAAAGGATCTATCTCTCTTCTATTATGTGGATCCTAAGGCCCCAACTTAAGTCCTCAAGGTTGGGTCATCCCCTTTACCCAATGAGCCATCTTGACTGCCTTATCATTATTCGTTTGCTAGTTATTATTAACAAATTGGTGAATACATAATTAGAACAAAGTCTACTGGATTGGGGTGGGGGTGGGAAGTCGTTGTAGTTTTGTTTTTGAGATGGGGTTTCCTCTATGTAGCCCTGTCTGGCCTTGAATTCACTCTGTAAAACAGGCCAGCCTTGAACTCACAGAGATACACCTATGTCTGCCTCTGGATTGCTGGGATTAAAGGTGTGCACCACCACATCTGACTCCACTATTGGATTTGTTTGAGCAGGAGCCAAGTGAACTAGCTACTGCAACTAGCAGGCCCTCCTTCCTGGACAATAAAGATATGATGTCACCGGGTAGTGGTGTCGCACACCTTTAATCCTAGCACTTGGGAGGCAGAGGCAGGCGGATTTCTGAGTTCGAGGCCAGCCTGGTCTACAGAGTGAGTTCCAGGACAGCCAGGGCTACACAGAGAAACCCTGTTTCGAAAAACAAAAAGAGAGAGAGAGAGAAAGAGAGAGAGAGAGAGAGAGAGAGAGAGAGAGAGAGAGAGAGAGATGATGTCTTTGTTACTTTCATTGCTGTGAAAAGACTAAGGGAACTCTTATGTGAGAAAACATTTAACTGGGGGCTGTCTTTCAGTTTCAGAAGTTGAGTCTGTTATCATGGTAAGGAATGTGATAGCATGCAGGCTGGTGCTGGAGCAGTAGCTGAGAGCAGGCTTAGGCAGAGAGACAACAGAGCTTGGCATGGGCTTTTGAAACCTCAAAGCCCACCCGGTGACACTCTTCCTCCAACGAGGCCACGCCTCCTAATCCTTCTAATTCTTGAACCTATGGGGTCCATTTTTATTCAAACCACCATACCATACATGGGGACAGTTCCCAGAGCACATTTTCTGTTTCCAGGCTCCCTATAGAGAAATGCCTGTAGTGTCATTGTAACCAATCCCTACAATACTGTCCATCTTTACACCAAGGAAGGTTCAGATCTCCGATTTTATGATTCTTTTGTAATCAGCTCAAGCATAGATTCATTAATGAAAAGTGACTTCAACAGCACAATTTAATCATTCAAAAATCGTTATTTTTACAGCAAAAGAGAAAGGACTTAAATTAGTCAATTGATTGTTTTTCAAAATATTTTCATGATCCTCTTGCTTCTGCCTCTTCAGCATATTCTATCATTGTGTGCCACTTCAACCAGCTCAAAAAAAAATCATCAATGCATATTATTTTACTAGAGTGAACCACATGAATTCAGAAAATATCCTAGTAATAAGTTTCTTGCTTTTGGCACTCTCGTGTTTTCTGGGGTTTATATGATTCAATGACTACCATTTCTAAGACACTATGCACACATAAGTTTCACCTCTTTATTAAAAGACCCAGGCCTTGAGCTGGAGAAATGGCTCAAGTTTTCAGTGCAAACTTGAATTCCAACTTGAGTTTGACCCCTGAATTCCATAGTGGATGAAGATAAATGACTCCTGAAAGTTATCCACTGACCTCCACATGCACATTATAGCATGCACACACCTGTACTCATACATCACATAAACATACATGTACATATACACACAATGATACTACTAATAAGAATTTTTTAATTAAAATTAATTAAATTGAATTAAATATTTAGCAGGATAGTCATAATCCCTGCATTTGTGCTCTATGCACATCATAATATAACCAGCCTCTAACGAGGAAGAGTGTATGATCAAAGTTTATTTCTGGTACCACAAACCTGGTCAAAAACCCATGGCTGCAGAAGTCAAAGGCTTTAAGGGAAATCTACTATGATTGTTTTGGTAAATGGAAAACTGTTATACTGTTCCTCTGTCTCCCTCCTCCCCTCCCTCCCTTCTTTTCTTTTTCCCTTTCTGAATAAGGTCTTGCCAGGCAGTGGTGGATCATGCCCATAATACCAAGACTTGGGAAGCAGAGGCAAATGGATCTCTGTGAGTTCAAGGCCAGACTGATCTACAGTTAGAGTTCCAGCATAGCTAGGGCTACACAGGGAAAACCTGTCTCAAAAAAGCAAATACACAATAAGGTCTCACTACAAAGCTTTAGAATTCCTTGTATAGACCAGTCTGGCCTTGAACTCACTGAGATCAGTCTGTTTCTACATCCCAAGAGCTGAGATTAAAGTGTATAGCACCACACCCAGCCAGAGTGCCCTGTAAATGTGTGTGCTTATGCTCATAGATTAGTATTGCTCTTAACCTTAGTCCAAGAGGCTTCCGCTTACAAAGGGCAGCAGTTAATGCAAAGAATCATAGTTGGTCAAAGTGCTGGACTCCTAGGTATCCAGCCCTACCTAAGCTGGATGGAGATATACATACATGTAAACATGTATGCATACATACATGCATACATACATACATACACTTATACACACACACATACACAAAACCCACCACCATCAATATTTGGAAAACACAAAAAAAGGGTAGGAAAAATCTAAGACCCAGAGGTCGGAGAGGGTCTGTGACCTGCTGTCTTCTGCATGGCGTGGCCGTTGTCCCCATGAATTCACAGCAGTTGTGGTTACCTGCACAAGAGCAAGCCAGACAATGCAGCATGCCTGAGGATGGAACTTAAAAGGCTTCCGACTAGCTAAGAAGCCCTTTTTGTCTTCAGTGTAGCTGCTGGTAAGTTTCTTTTTCTTGGTTTTCCATTTTTGTGGCATCTGAAGGAGAGATAGTTCAGTGGTTAAGAGCTCTGGCTGCTCTGCCAGAGGACCCACATTTGGTCCTTGGCACCCCCATGGTGACTAGCAAGCATCTGTAACTCTAGTTCTAGGGGACTTCAGACCACCAGGGGTACTGCATATACATGGTCCATAAGCGCAAATGCAAGAAAACACCCAGACTCCCTAACATTAAATAAACAAATAAATAAAAATATCAAAAATGACATCCGAATGTTACTCCACATAAGCAATATTTTTCTAACCAATAACATTGATTCAATGATTTTCTGTTACTATTTGACTTATATTCCCTCTGACTTTGTTCCCAGTGTTAGATATCTATACTCTCTCATTCAAAAAGATTCATCTGGGACTGAGGATGTAGTTCAATTGATAGAGTGCTTGCCCGGCAGGCATAAGAGATAGGCTTTTTCTCTCCCTTCATGACGCAGATATAGGCCAGATTAGACCTGATTAAGTAAAGGCAGGTTTATTAGGCAGTATTTCGGGGCAGGCTTATCAGTCCCAAAGAACAGGGCTGAGGAAGTCACACACTCAGGCTAAGGTGCTTATAGACTGTCGGCAAAGGGTGATGATGTGTCAGCCATAAACTGGGTTTGTGCCCAAGTATGGTCAAGAGCTGAACACTTAGGGATTTGGGTGGCTGGTAGCATTAGGGGAGGATGTTGGGAGAGTTGCCACGAATGTTGAATGGGGCTCATGGTTCCATTCCTTTGTTCAGAGTTTTTCAGTGTTCCTGAGAGGAGAGCAGATGAGGTTTCCCAGCTTGTGCAGGAGCTAGCAGGGGTTTCAGCATAACAATAAGATTTCAGGTTGGGCTGGTGAGATGGCTCAGTGGTTAAGAGCACTGACTGCTCTTCCAAAGGTCCTGAGTTCAAATCCCAGCAACCACATGGCAGCTCAAAACCATCTGTAATGATATCTGACACCCTCTTCTGGTGTCTGAAGACAGCTACAGTGTATTTAGAAAATAAATCTATGGGCAAGCAGGGCTGGAGTGACCGGAGCAGGCAGAGATCCTGAATTCAATTCCCAGCAACCACACGATAGCTCACAACCATCAGTACAGCTACAGCATTCTCATATACATAAAATAAATAAATCCTTTAAAAAAAAAAAAAGACTCTAGATTAATCCCAGTACCCAAACCAGGGCAGGTGTTCTATGCACAATCCCAGCCTCAGGAAGTAGTAAAGTCAGGAGAATCAAAAGTTCAATGTCACTTTCTCCTACATCATGAGTTTAAGGACAGCTTGGGCTACTTAAGACACTATCTTTAAAAGAAGCAGAGAGAGGGAGGGAGGAAGGAAGAAAGTGGGCGTGGGAGAGAAATTTGCAGCATTTCAGATAAAGTCTAGATTGCTAAAAATAGGAGCAAATGTCACTACCTAAGCCAGGCCTGTTTTGGCTGCCACACAGTAGGCCAATCAGCAAATAGACTTTTTTCAAAGAGAAAGTTTACTTGCAAAGCAGCCATCTGTAGATAGAATCCAAGCCCAAAAAATGTTCCATGAGAGGCTTGAGGGATGGATGAAGAGGAAGGAAGGAAGAAGACAAAGTCAACAGTCTTGTTTGCACACCTATAATCAATCTCCATAGCTCTTCACCTATAATCAATCTCCATAGCTCTTCGTGGGATGCATTTTTAGCAGATAGAGGTGAAATTCTAAAGTTACTCATACAATTATGTCAACCACAATGGCTTCTACAATTGTGGCCTCCAAGTCCCTCAAAAGTAGCCTCAACAACCATCGTATTATCCTCATGTTCCATGCACTAGAGGTATTAATTCCAGAAAATTAGTGAGACCCACACCTGGGTTACCTCTATTGCATGTTAAGCCTTTCCTGGAGAGACATCACACATACGTCTACTCATAGGGATCCACCAAGAAACCTAAGTAAGTAGGGACCAGTTACAAAAGTCCAACTTGGTGGACCATGAGTTTTATTGGGGTTACTTCTAGGAATATGAAAAGGGAGTTATTTACAGGAGCAAAAAATGACTCAAAAAAGCTGTATCGCCAAAGCCCACTCACAAAAGCTGGGAAGCTGAAGCACACCGCACAGCCTGCAGGCTGCTCCACGGGTTAGGGAGTGTCCTTTCCAAGTGACTCTGCTCTAACCTTTTTCCAGGCAGCGCTGCTTTCTGCTTTTCCCAAAAAGCTAATCTGGTCTGAGAGGTGTTTTTTGTTCTTCTTCTTGTTCTTGTTCTTGTTCTTGTTTTTGCAGCTCAGCATCACTCCTCTGAGAGCAACTCTGCTTTTCTTGCTTATTCTGGCGGGGCAGGGCCTAGTAAATCTGATCAGTTTCAGGGACTTCCTGATGCTCTTTTGAGTTCTTTACCTTCCTGCTTACAGAGCTTTCCTATAAGGAGGACTGTTTCAATCTGAGGAAACTGTTGAACAACAGAACAACAGCCTCCAACATCAGTGATTTTTAAGGTCAACTAGAAGTAAATAACTAAAAGCAAACTGAGCTAGAGGGCTTCTTCAGTTTTCCCTTGGTTCCACAATCTCCAAGAACAAGAAGGTTGGAAATTCTAATTATTAGATCAAGTCTGCTCTTTAGTGGTTTGTTTGGCTATGTTGTGGGAGTCTGATTTTGTTATTGTTGAGTTTGGTTTGGTTTTGGTTTTTTGAGACAGGGTTTCAAGGTATAGCCTTGGCTTTCCTGAAAATTGCTCTTGTAGACCAGGTTAGCCTTGAACTCAGAGATCCTCCTGCTTCTACACCATCCTCCACACCCCCAGTGCTGAAATTAAAGGTACCACCACTGCCCAACTTTTTTTAACTTCAATGTAGATGTTAGATGAAGCATCAAGTCTCCTTCGCAAACCCCAGTGTGCATCAGGTGATAGTCAGAAAATCTACTCGTACATGTCAGCTATCCAAGAACTCAGAGACATTTGAGTTTATCATCTGATTTTTGTTCATCCCTCACCCTACACATGAGAAATTTCAGATCCAGAGAGATCCTAACCAATCAACTATTGAACAGTTAATGACAGAGAGAGAACTTTCAATTCCCACCCCCCTCATCCCACTTCCTGTCACAACAAAGGGGTTGAGAGGATTTCTCCTGAATGTCCACCTGATGGGACATTCAGGAGAAATCTCTCCACATCCTTGGCAACCACAGGAATTGGCACACCAGTCAGCCAGTGATTCAAGATCCAGACATGCCTGACCCATGGGTGGCTCCTCT
This sequence comes from Mastomys coucha, assembly GCF_008632895.1. Classification (NCBI taxonomy): domain Eukaryota; kingdom Metazoa; phylum Chordata; class Mammalia; order Rodentia; family Muridae; genus Mastomys; species Mastomys coucha. The sequence continues at coordinate 50,675,662 of NW_022196891.1, read as the reverse complement.
CAAGAAAAGCTTTTCCAAGCGTGGGGTAGCCAGTTCTCTCTGGGAATGTTTGGTCAGATGGGACAGTGGCAGCTTTGTCCCTTCATTAGAATTCCCTCCCATTGTGCATCCACAAAGGGGAACTGACTGTGCAGAGGAATGACTAACGAAGAATTGCTAAAGTTGGAACTGGGGACGGTCCAAGTTGGCGGCCACTGAATTGAGAGAGTCTGTTGTTGCCTCATGTTCTTCCAGCCAAGTGACTCAGTAGTTGAAATTTTTCAGCAAGACACCTGGAAGCCACTTGTCCTTTTTGCTAAAGACTCATTCAAAGGGGGAAAAAATGTAATAGTGTTCATTTTCCATCACTGTATTACCCTGAGCACCAGACTGCTGCTAATTCAATATGGTGCTGATTCAGCCTGCACATCACCAAAGCGACATTCTTCTGTGAAAGCTATTTATATCCCAGTATCATTTGAAAGGCCTTTTGGATCCTTTCTGAAATATTCAAGTCCCAGAGAAGCAGCTTGATCCCAGGAAAACTACACAGGACAAAGGGACTGAGGAGGTCATGTCAGAAAAGCAGCTTGGGGCTCCTGCTTTCAGGCTTGGGTATGTATTCCCTTTATCTCCAAATTTTCTTCAGTACAAATTTTTTCCAAATAACAGGGCCATAATAGCTCATCTCAGAATCATCCCTTGGTGAATGCAAGCAGAAAGAAGATGAAATGGCAAATCAGCCAGACATTTAGCAGCACTTCCAACTCTGCAGTGACCTAGCAGAACACAGTCATCCTGTAGGGCTTCTCTGGACCTCAGTTTCCCCAGACAAGAAATATTTGTCCCATGTTGAAATGAGGCAAATGAGTGATGGAAGGAGAATAATTCCATAATGGTAGTTTTCTGGACCCACTGCATGAAGCCAACAGAGAGAGAGTATCATGAACCTTTATGCTTGTTAAGAAAGTCCTTTGGCTGGCCTCCCATCATCTCTTTCAAAGGATTGGTGGTCTCAGCAGCCAGCCACCCACCAGGAAGAAAGTGAAGCAAATGCTGTCCTCCCATCTCCCCTCCCCCCAGAGCTCCCAGGTGAAAGGAGCTAATGAGGTGCTTATGGTGACTTGAGCTCCTGGGAGATCAGTGCTATATGAATAGAAAGTGTCATTATACTGCAAAACACTGGAGAGTGGCTTCCCCAGAAGCCATCGTGCACCCGACAGGGCCTAGATGAAATAATTTCCTTTCCCTTCGTCTGCTCTCTTAACCATTTACAGCAGATTGAATCCACCAGTGGACTGTCCCCATTCGAAGATGGCAGGGCTAAAGTTAGTACTGACCTGAACATGACAATCACAAGGGAGAACAGGCCGGAGTTCCTCTCTGCTGCTGCCAATTTGAGAGTTTCCAAGACACAACCTTGCATGAGGCTTTCTCTTCTGAAATGTTGTGAGGTCACAGCAGGCGTGGGAGAAACTTCTGTGGCAGTTCTCCCTGTCATTGATTTCCATTGCTTTACTTTGAGGGGCCTATTCCTACACATCTACATGGGACCTAGCAGTATATCTTGTACAGGGTCTAACCGAAGGTACATTGTGTCCTCTTGCACACAGATCTTACTTTAAGGCTACAGGGACGTCTTGCCAGGTGCTAAGAAAGGAGTTTTACAGATGACAGGCCCACTTCTTACAAACAGTTCCAGGAAAGTAGCTTCTAATAACACCCTCATATGACTCCACTGCTGATGGGTATGACGGCATGGCCTGAAGAGAAAGGACCAAGGCAGGGAGTGGACACACACAGTTAACTGAGAGAAGTGGGCTGCCATGCAGAAAAATGTCCGATTAAGTGAGAAGTGCAGGGGTACCCCTAGAAGCCCAGCACTTGAGAGGCAGAGGTTAAGAGGTCAAAGCCAGCCCAACTGGTCAACATAGCAAATCCAGGACAGCCAGGATTGCATACCAGGACTCGGTCTAAAGCAAAAGAAGAAGAAAAGCACTCGGTGAGCATACAGTCTTCTAATTTAGCTTTTGTCAGAAGCCTACTTGAGCTAAGTCAAGTAAACTGAGATTGTATTGTAGAGCTTCTCAGGGTATGATAAAAGACTCCCAGGGAAATACAAAAGCCATAATAGGCTTGGAAATCTTGGGGAAAGAATGAGTGGGAGAGAAGATTTGGTTGGAAAGTACTCTAAACCCTAAAGTAGCAAAGGCTCATTTTTTTCTTAAACAGAGTCACCTCTCCATGAGTCACCCATGGACCACCCCACCACTTCTTCCTGCTCTCTTAACAATGAACATATTCTTTCCAGATTGCTTCATTTTAATGCCACTAGGTGAGAATCCAAGTGGCTGGGTCTCCTCTGTGTTTGGCAGACCACTAGTGATGGCTTGTGGAACAAATTGCTAGCCTGTCAATCAGGGATCCAGTGGTCACCATGAATGCTCTAACAAGACGGTGGGTCTGATTGCTAATCATGGTTGTTAACTTGATTAGACCAAGAAGTGACTAGGAGGTTAGTAAACGTGGCTCTGCATGTGTTGGGGAGGCCATTCCCAGAGATGAGCAGATGGTGGGGGATCTCATATGATCAACGGTTTAATCCACTGATGGACTGAAATTTTGAATAAACCACTGGGAAGTGATGGATGTCTGAAAAGCAGAGTCCAGCTAGAAGTGTGTACCTTTGAATGACTTACCTGACCCTTTTCCACTATCTCTCTCTCTGCTTTCTAGCCTTTATGAGCTGAGCAACTTTGCCATGTCCCACTCTCCTATCCTGATATTCTACCACCCCATGGCCCAGAAACAGCAGAAAAGGTCCTCCACACTGAAGGCTAATACCCACAAGCCCCCTTTTAAATTGTTTCTCTTGGGGCTTTGCCATCCTGACATAAAACTGATTGCTCCAATGGGGTTAAGTAGCATGATGAAATTGCCCCACACTCATAAACTGGGCTGCAAATAAGGAGGCAGCAACTCTCCCTCAAAGGAGATGAGCACAGGTTGACCTGGAGGGAACCAACGTTAGACTTCCAGGGACAACTGCCTGGTCGAATTCCACTCCTTAGATAAGTCACTTGGCTTCCAAGTGCTTCCGTTCACTAACATGCAGAGGGGAGAAATGAACCAGATGCTAAAAGAACTGTTTAGAGAAACCATGTGAAATTCTTAGAACAGGGTCCAGCATGGAGTAGCACTCAGTGTGCTCCTGTAAGAGGCTTCCAGCTCGCTGTATGAGTCCCTGGGGCAGTTTGTTCTGATGGAGATGCAGATTGCTTAGGTATGCATGAGATTTGAACTCCTGTGTGTCAGTGCTTCTGGTTCTTGAACTAGACTTTGTAGAACCAGGGTCTACTCTATAAACCTTTAAGAACGAGAAGATAGACTGTTTCTTGGGGGGGGGGGGAAGAAGAAGAAAAGAGAAGGGGTAAGAAGTTTGAAAACACTAAAAAAAACTATAACAGCTCAAAATAAGAAAGGCCTTGGTATCAATTAAAATTGTCTTTCAAAGAAAATATATGAACTGTCCTATAATCCAGAAGACCCTCCCACCCCCGACCTCCCCTTATATCCCCGCAAGATCCAGGACTCTTTAGGAGACCGCAAAAAACATTTATGTCTTGATTTCTCTTCTCTTAAAATCAGAAGATAAATATTACTACAATAACAGTGATAATGTCAGTGAATCTAGACAAAATCATAGATGATTTTATACTATACAGTCATAAAATATAATTTTGAATGTTTTTACGGAATAAAGGGATTATGTACACAAAGAAGGCTAGAGTCCAGGCAGATCATAAAATGGCCGTAACAGACTGTTATTACAGCATGGATTCAAGGGTGAAATAAGGTTGGAGAAGGAGGGCCTCAAGATTCCTTCCAGCTTTGAGGCTCAGGATTTATGTAAGATTCTCTGTCCACGCTCTGCTAGCTAGATCTGTTATCTATAAACCCACACCTGCAAATGCCTGCTTCCTGCTCATCACAAATCCTTATGCGTAGACCAACACTGCTCATCGCTGCCAACAAGTTATCATGAGCCACCCCTGGCTTTATAATCTGCCTATGCCTTCTCTGTTTGCTTCCAAAATAAAGAAATTATAATTTTCATTGTTACCAAATACACTTGATTCCAGTACTGCAAGCATTGTGCAGACATTGCCTCATTAATATGTACATCACTTTGCTGGAGGAAATGGAATTTTCCCGTTTTGTTTTTACTTTTAAAATGGCAAAGTAACCCAAGAAAAGATTATATGAAAACTACTATTTGAAATGCAATTAAAGAGGGGGAAAAGAAACCTAAGTCAGTGGTACTGGTAATGATGATGGGGAAGAGGAGGAGGAGGGGGAAGGGGAGAAGGAGGAGGGGGAGGGGAGGGGGGAGATGATAACCATAGCGATGACGTGGTGGAGCAAAGCCGGCCATGGGCACTTACAAATCACTGAGGTGGTAAATCTCACCCATTGGTATATATTGAATTTACTCACAAAGCATTAAATGACTGACTGGACCTCATTTTACCTCTTCTTCCTCAAAATGTCCAGAGAGCAGAAGGTGTTTCTGAGCTTTGGATTCACTCCCAGTATGAGTCCACTCTTAGCATTTAACACCAACGGATGGAGAAAGAGACTCAGATGCACAGGAAGAACGAGCAAAGAGGAAATGGTTTGGCACCTGTGGCTTCAGAGAAAGACTAATAGCAGACATGGAAAAGGTCCTTTAAACTTAGGGGAAGGTGGTGACTCAAATGATGACTCTGGGCCATGAGGGTGAAACTCACTTTATAAAAGGTTATTTTCCCTTAATCACACTTATATACTTGGAAGCTCACAAAATTGAGCCATGAAGAAGGTAAGGAAGAGGCTTTAAGTATAGACCTGATGAATTTATGTTTTGCCTGCATGTGTGTTTGAGCACTACTTGCATGCCTGGTGCCTGAAGAAGCCAGAAGAGTGTGCCAGATCCCATGGAACTATAGTTCATACAGTAGTTGTGAGCCACCCTGTGGTACTGGGGATTGAACCCAGGTGCTCTGGAGAAGCAGCCAGTACTCTCAACAATTGAGCCATCTTTCCAGACCCCATATAAAGACTTGTTATAAGGAGCTTTAATCTGAGCCCTGAGATTCCCACTCACGGAGGCATTCACAGATAGACGCCAAGTTATCTATGAACTGAAGCTTAAATTACAGCACAGTTTTCACTGATATTGACCTTTCCTTCAATGAGACTGTAGGCTTCACCCTTGAGCAGTAATAGCCTGTGCCTGACACCTGACACAAAAATTGAATTACAGCAGGGTTGATACAACCTGCTGTATAGCATTCTTTCATAACCATTATAAAACATTATCCCCATTGCTTAGAAATTAGTGGTTATTAGGCCCACTTTAAGATCTGGTTATTTCTTGCATTAATAATTAAGATACATTTTTTAAAAAAGAACACTGTTCAGGGGCTGGTAAGATGGCTCATTGGGTAAGAGCACTGACTGTTTTCCAAAGGCCCTGAGTTCAAATTCCAGCAACCACATGGTGGCTCACAACCATCCGTAATGGGATCTGACGCCCTCTTCTGGCATATCTTAAGACAGCTACAGTGTACTTATTTATAATAAATAATAAATCTTTGGGCCGACCAGAGAGAGTAGGGTTGATCGGATCGAGCAGAGGTCCTAAAATTCAGTTCCCAACAACCACATGAAGGTTCACAACCATCTGTACAGCTACAGTGTACTCATATACATAAAATAAATAAATAAATCTTAAAAAAAAAAAAAAAAAAAAAAAAAAAAAAAAAAAAAAAAGAGCACTAACTATTTAGTTCCAGAGTTCCTGAGTTCAGTTCCTGGCAACCACATGGTGGCTCACAACCATCTATAATGGCATCTGATGCCCTCTTCTGGGGTGTCTGAAGAGAGTGACAGTGTACTCACATACATTAAATAAATAAGTTACTCATATGGAGAGTATATTAAAAACAAAACAACAAACCAGACCAAACCACTGTTCCAGGACAGAGGCTTCTGGAACCTTCATCCATGTGCCCTCAGACACTGAGAACGAGAGATATTCTGTTCCTCTTGTGCCCGAGCTATTATGCTGTATTGACTTCCTGACTTTTGAAAGCAAGGGCTAGAAGAAGATTAAGAGGAGAGGCACTAGAGCTGGAGAGATGGCTCAGCCGTTAAGAGCACTGACTGCTCTTCCAAAGGTCCTGAGTTCAAATCCTAGCAACCACATGGTGACTCACAACCACCAGTAATGAGATCTGACACCCTCTTCTGGGGTGTCTGAAGACAGCTACAGTGTACTTATGTATAATAATAAAGAGTAAGAGGCACTGTCAAAGTGTGAAAAGGGGAGGAAAGGACAACAGAAGTAAATGAGGGCCGGAAGCAGTGACACCGAAAGCAGTGACCCCGGAAGTAGTGAAGCCGGTACCCAGTTAACAGCAGAAGCAGACAGAGCAGGCACTTCCCACCATACTCAGCTCTGGTCCACCCCACTGGATCCTCTTCCTTCCTCTTCCTTCCTCTGACCACTTACTTCTGCTACTTAGAATAAAGCTTCTAGGGGCTGGAGAGATAGCTCAGAGGTGAAAAGCATTGGCTGCTCTTCCAGAGGTCCTGAGTTCAGTTCCCAGCAACCACAAGGTGGCTCACAACCGTCTGTAACAGGATCCGATGCCCTCTTCTGTTGTGTCTGAAGACAGTGACAGTGTACTCATATACATAAAATAAATAAATAAATCTAAAAAAATAAAGAGTAAAGCTTCTAGGCGTAGCACACAAGACATCTCAGTGCGGTGTGCCCAGATGCCAGGCTATGGTCTGGAACTGTTCTGAGAGATTTCTCACTAGATCTCAGAGAACTGGGAAAATCAGTTACCAGTTGTATTATGGAAGTAATACTCTCCGCCTCAAAGAATGTTTCTTTTCTATGGTTATGAGTTTCCTTTATTCAATATTAAGATGTCCTTTCTTTTATGAAACAGCATCGATATTAGATAACATTTGGGTTTTTTTATAATTTAATATCCTTGCATAGTGAGGTGAATGTTTAAAAACCTTGTATGTTTCTCCAGTTTTACATTTTATTTTTTGGTTTTTGTGAAATCCAAAATGGCTGGGTGTCCTACCCTATGCGTCATTTTATTTACTCTTTCTCCCTTTGTACATGAATTCTCAGTCAGATGTTGTATTTACCACTCCAACATGCTACCTTAGGAGCATGGAGCCTCAGAATCTAGTTTTAAGATCTGGGTTTGGGTGCTACAGAGATGGCTCAGCAGTTAAGAGTATTTACGGAGGCTCTGAGTTTGGTTTCCAGAACCTATATAGCAGTACACAGCTATGCAATTTCAGGGGATCTTATTCAGGAAATCCTGCCCTCAAATGGAGCACAAAAATACACACACACACACACACACACACACACGCGCGCGCGCGCGCGCGCACACGCACAAAACTAAAAAAGAAAAAAGTACCTGAGTTTGGGAGCCATGAAAAGCATAAAGGGTGATACTGCCAAGCCCAACAACCAAGTTCATTGCCTAGGTCCATCATTCCTCATAGCGGAAGAAGAGAATCAAGTCCTGAGAGTTGTCCTCTGACCACACACACAACGGTACTCTATCCCAACACACATACACAAACACACACACTCGCGCGCATGCGTACGCACATAGTGCACACTAAATGTAAATTTTTCTAAAGACCTGGATTTAACCACGGGTTGTACCATTTTTCACCTGTATGACCTTGAGCGAGGTCCTTGAGCTCGACTTTGTCCATAGAATATAATTTTTACCTCCTGACAGAGCTGAAGAGTTACATGAAGAAATGAATGCAGAAGCTGTGCACGGTGCTAGCCACTGTCATTCTGCCATGATAGTCCAACACTGCGGGTCTACCAGTAGAACTTACCAGTGTCCTTGTTTCCTTTGGGATGACTCTCCTCTCAGTGATCTTCAAAGTGTCACTCAGTGAAACTGCCTGGGCTGGAACTTCCTATTTAGTTCAAGAAATGCTAACCGCGGATTTAATATTCCTGGAAATTATATATAACTCTACTCATGAGGGAACATCAGACAAAACCCAATTTTTGAGTGACATTATAAAAAAAAAAAAAAAAAAAACTGGCCTAAATTCTTTTAAAATGTCAAGGTCATGAAAAACCAAAGAAAGGCCAGAACACCACCCCAGATGTATAATTCTGGAATGAATTCTAAATGGAAGAAGGGGGCAGGAAGTATGGCTATTTTTTAAAATAAGGACAATTGGCAAAATGTGAATAAAGCCGGCAGATTAGATAATAGTGGAGCAGTGTGAACATCCTCAATGAATATTCTTAGAATAATAGACATGAAAGCATCTAAAGAGGAAGGGGCACAACCTGTGAAATTTGTAATCACACAGGCCACAAAAAAAAAAAAACAGTCTTCCCCCCAATATCCACCGTCTGGGATTAGTTTCAGAATATCCACCCATGTCCATGTCCACAGCCATCACAAATTATAAGGATGCTCAAGTCCTGTTCATAGACAGCCTGTACAGATCCTCCTGTGCCTTAAATTTCCTCTAGACTACATGTAATATGTAATACAATGGGAATGGAATATAGTGAATCATTATTCTCTATTGTTTAAAAATCTAAAACAAAGAAAAAATCTGTAGATGTTCAATATGGGCATAATTCTTTTTAATGTTTTCAATCAAAGGTTCTTGAATCCAAAGATATAGAACTCCCTGAGTAAGGGCTCTGTCTCTTTCTGTCTCTCTGTCTTTCTGCCTGAATGTCTCTGTCTCTGTCTTTCTCTCTCTCTTTGTATGTGTGTATGTATATGCGCGCGTGCCTGTGAAGACATGGTAAAGCAAATTTGGCAAAATATTCACAGCAGCCATTTTATGTAAAGCTCTGTGTATGACGACGACACTTCACAGTTTGCAATACTCCCTCACACTGCTGCTCAACTGATTTAATTCTAGTGGTTCTTGGTATACTACTGTGAAGCTAGCTAGATCTCATGGAAGGATAGAGAAGGGTCTAGAATTGTAGACAGGAAGACCACAATTCAAGGCTCTTTTCATCTTGGATATCCTCTTAAAGTGTCCTTTGTTTGTCATGTTATCTTGTAAACATGAAGGGGTGAGACTTGATGTTGGGGGCCAGATGGTAACAAAACAGTGGCTCTTTGATCATTTTTCTTACTCCATACAGACCAAAAGAGGCAAGAGGCCTGTCTGAGTGTTAACCTCAGGGCCTGAGAACAGCCAAGGGACCAAGTCCACATCTCCCATTTCAAACTCCCTAAGACCTGAGGCCAGGCTCTCTCTCCCTCTCTCTCTTCCTCTCCTTCCTTCCCTTCCTCTCCCTCTCCCTTTCCCTCTCCCTCTCCCTCTGTCTCTGTCTCTCTCTGTCTCTCTGTCTCTCTCTCTCTCTCTCTCTCTCTCTCTCTCTCTCTCTCTCTCTCTCTCTCTCTCTCTCTCTCTCTCTCTAACTTGATTTTGCTGAATGTAGGAGCTGAATCACAGACAGCTCAATGAGGCCCAAAGCAGGCATCAGCAGGACTTGATTAACTGCCTCAGCGTGCTCTCACATACACTTCTAACATCTCAGGACCTGAGATAACAAACATTTCCAGACTGCAATGAGGGGACTGGGTGCACCTAAAGCACTGACAGTCCAATGCACTCGCAGGCAATCCGGACAGTGGCAATGGAGCAGGAACTGTCTTACAAACTGTCTTTGCCACATGCTGTGGGCAGGGGAGATGTCAGCATTTCCAATCACCAGTGGCTTTTGTGAGTATGGACAGGTGGGTAGTGATGCCGCTGGGCACACTCCATGGGCCACTGTCCAGACAACTAGGTGAGGAACAGTAGGGGCTTCTCAATGCTGTTTTCCTGATTCCTGTATCAACAGCCACGCCCCAGCGTTATGGAGGTATATGCCAGGAGAAGCCTTGGCCTGCCTTTCCTTACCAGGACACGGCTTGTCATTTACTTATGGGTCTATTCTGCAGTGCTCTGGCCTAGACTCCACCATCTATCTTTATGCTTCAAACAACGTTCTTTGAAGATACAAAAATAAAAGTGTATTTTCCCTTTATTTATGTGCATGTGTCTGTGTGGTTGTATATCCCAGGGGTGCTCACAAAGGCCAGAAGAGGGTATCAGATCACTTGCAGCTGGAGTTAATAGCATGTATTAGCTTTCCATTGCAAGAGCAAGGTCTTCTCTTAACCACTGAGCCATCCCTCCAGCCCTTGAAACAACTCTCTAAGCAATAGTTTTCTTTGTGATTTTGAAAACATTGATTTTTTTCCCCATGTTTTCCAGATATGAGGAGCAGATAGCATGGTCCTAGGGCTCAAATGAGCTCTCATGCAACCAAATACCAGAATTGGCGTATTCGTCCACACGCTCCGTAGCACTTAGCTGACTCGGTGCACCTAGACTGCCCAGTTATATTATATAGTCCTAAGGCCCAGGTGGCCTCCAGTCTGCCCACACTCTACAAGGTAGTATTCAAGTTATCCTTCCACACCTTCTCAGAGATCACAGTCGACTTCTCTTCACTATCAGTTCACATGGTTTTCCCACAGAGGGAAATTCTTCCCACAGAATGAAAGGGTTAATGCAGCCTCTCCAGGCTCCATCCTGATGAGTAGGAGCTAAAGCACATGCAAGAAATTTAACTGTAAGCAGAGGCCCAAATGCAAAGTCTCCTAGACAGGCATCCTCCCCCACCCCCGCCCTTCTGAAAAGAAGACTGGAAAAAGGAAGTACAGATCGCCTGGCGTTAACGTTTGTCCGACATTCCCCATGCACAGGTTCTTGCTCGGTTTCACAGCAGGCTTACTATCACCATCATTTCCTCCCTGCTGAAGTCAACGCGGTCTTGTAGATCCCATGCACTCAGGCAGAAGCACCGAGACCTCAGCACTGGTATCCTTAATGCAGAAGCGGGTCCTTTTAACCACTGGGGAAGTAATAGAGCTCCACAAGGTGAATGATTGCCAATATATTTTTTCCACTCCCTAAAATAGTGTTTTCTATGCTGAAGCAGACAACCATTGATTAAACCCAGCAGCCCTCATTAGTCAGTCTCTTGAGTGAAAAAATAAAGCAGCAGGTTCCTGCCTTTTCCCTGGTAAATACATCCTAGGCCCAAAGGAGCAGGAAGTGGGAGAAGGGAAATGAGCCTACGATACCCACATGATACAAGTTCAGCTTTCCTGGGCAGTTGCCCCTGAGACTCCACCCACATTGCCTGGCTTAGAAGAAGCTGTGGAATGATAATTTGAGTACTCATTTATTGAGTTACAGTGTTAGGCACCTGTAGACTTTAGGCTATGCAAGTGCATGACAGACCTCGAGACTATGTAACATAACCAGGCAGATCACTCTAGGTGCACCGAGTGAGCTCAGTGCTATGGAGCTGGTGCATGAATATCCCAATTCTGGTATTTGGTTGTGTGAGAGCTCATCTGAGCACTAGACCATGTGACCTGCTCTCTATATCTGGAAGACATGGAAAATCAATGTTTTCTAAAACACAAAGAAAACTGTTGCTTAGAGAGTTGTTTCAAGGTCTAGAGGGATGGCTCAGTGGCTAAGAGAGTACCCTGCTCTTGCAAAGGACACAAGTTCAGTTCCCAGTACCCATGTGGGAAAGCTAGCAACTTCTGGTAACTCCAGTTCCAGGTGAACACTAGTTTCATGACATCCAATTCCCCACACCCTATTCCTGAGCCTAAGTAGGACTGACTACCTTCTTCTGCAAGTATTCACTCCTCCACAGAATGTGAAGGCCACAGAATCCTGCTTCCTTCTTATTAATGTGTTTTCCTCTACAGTCCAGGCTCATGTTCTCACTTAGGAGGACGAATGGATCTTCAGGGCCAGTCCTCTTAACCCCACATCCCAATTTTATGTCCAGATACCCTTGGTGTTCGCCATGTCAGTGCTGAGGTCTGGGACCTCTCTCAGAACCACATAAATGTACAGTGATTCATCTGCCACTGATTCTCAAACCCTGCTTCTGACTGCTGTAAAGAAAACTCTGGAAGCTCTGAGAGTTATGGCCTTTTCTCCCGTTTGCTTCCTGCTGGTGGATTCTGGAAAACAACAGGAATAAACAGGGGCTGTTCATCATGCCCCTGCCCTGCCAATCCAACTGCAAGTTGACTTTAATCATTATCTGCTGGTCTCCCCTTTCATGCTCTGATGCTACATACTATGCCTTCTCAAATTCAAATGCTCAAAGAAAGGCTCTCTGAGTCTCACATAAACCCAGAGGAAAAAGGAAGGAAAGAAGGAAGGATGTTGTGAATTCTTGTTTCATTGGCAAAGATATCTCAGAGATACTTGAATTTTAAAAACCCATGGACCTTGAAAAAAGTTAATTTCAGCTTAACTCTGGGAATGTGAAAGTTGTTGCAAATGCAAGCAAATTGTGAGCCAAGCCAATGTTCCATCTTGCTGCATCACATTTGTGTTTTCTGACAATATTCACAATTTCTGTGATGCTGCTTGGCTTATCAGTAAGGCTAGTTGGTGGTTTGGTTTTTTTTTTTTTTCATAATTAATGATGATGTAAATTTATGAGACTTCCATTTTTTTACTATTTTCATTTCTGCAATACTAGAACACTGCTGGCTTAAAAAGTGTCCCGTGGTGATTTCAGCTTGTAATTACATGAGGGAATTGCTTAGCCATGGTGAGCCACTGTCCCCTGGGCCTGATAAGATGAAACCACCCTGGCTATATCATTTGCATTTGTTCAGTGCTTAGACTGGTGGCCTCTAGATAGTTTACACATACACTCAGCCAACAGAAAAATGTTAAGCATGCTTTCTGTAAATTACAGAGTAGAGACAAAGAGCCCCAAATGTATATGAGCTGAAATATACAAGCTCATGCAGTAGCATGAAGTGGATGCTCCTGGTCCATGGGCAATTTGCCCCACCCCCAGCCCCCAACCAATGTTTCAGCAGGATGAAGGTTTCTTCTATCATAGTCCTCCAAGGCTGGGCCAATTTTTTGATTTTTTATTTTTGTAAGACAATAAAGGGGAGATGAGAAAAGTTGCCTCTGACTGGACAGAGCAGCAGCTAAAACTGAGTGTTCCGGAAAGGACAGCTTTTGATAAACAGCTGAATATTACACTTCTCCATTTATTCATCCTTTTATCCTAGAGTCACTGCTAAAGCCTCTAGAAAGTTCTGAAAGTTAGGGAATGATCTTCTTCTCTTCTCTTTTCCTCAGGAAAGGATATATGGACTGAGACATGGTTTCATGTAACCTAGACTGGCTTTAACTTCATTATGCAGCCAAAATAGATAAAAACAAATTTTCTTTTTATATCAAAATGTTTTGTTTATTTTATACATGTAGCTGCTTTCTCTGCATTTATGTCTGTACACTACTTATGTCCAATGTCCCAGTAGGCAGAACAGGGTGTTAGATCCTCTGGAACTGGAGGTACAGGTGGTTGTAAGCAACCAGGTGGGTGCTGGGAACCTGCAAGAGCAAGTGCTCTTAAGAGCTGAGCACTTCCACAACCAACTTCTTATGTGTGCACACATGTGTGTCTGTGTGTACATGATATACATGTTTGGGGGGGATATAGGTATGTACATGCTGTGCTTACCTACTGTATGCATGTTCTTCAGGGGGTCCATGTATGCACATGTGTGTTTGGGTGTGAGGCCAGGGAAGGCTATCAGTATCTTCCTCCATCTCTCTCTGTTTTATCCTTGAGACAGAGTTTCTCCTTCCAGATTTATGTGGATTCCAGAGATTGCACTCAGATCATCAGGCTTACATGGTCAGAGGCAAAAGCTTTTGCCGGCGAACTATCTTGCTGGCCCTTGATGTCATCTTTCATAATTAAGAACAGGGACTTGTATTTTTTTAGAAAGTACAGAAGAAAGAGGAGAACAGATAAAAGGAGTGAGAGAGGGACGGAGGAAGCAAGAAAGGGAGAGAGAGGGGGAAAGTGGGAGGAAGGAGAGAGGAAGGGAGGGGAAGAAGAAGGGAGGGACAGGAAGCTGGAGACAGAGAGGGAAGGAAGGAAGAAGGGAGGCAGGGAGGGGTCTCCAGGAACGCTTTTCTAGTGACCAGTCACTGTTGTGGTTACTGTCTTCTTCTCCTAATTCAGACTCTTGCTTTCTCACTTTTTCCAGAGATTTGCAGAAGAAAGTGTTTTTGCTTTGTAGCTTTCTTTTCCCCCAACAACAAGACCTACTGAAGAGAATCGAGTTTGTGAGAAGAGAAAGGAAAAGCTAGGAGATTTCTGTCTGGTGACAGAAGAGTCTAGGTAGGGAGAAAGTCAGGTATGCAATGCCTTAAAGGAGCAGCTCTCTCGAAGCCTCCAGAAGCTGGATTCTAGCCTGGGCTCCGAGTCAAAGATACCCTTGGGCAAAATACCACAGCACTAACAGGGAATCAGAGTTAACCACTGTCCACCATGACACATTGGCCCTGGGAAAGACCCCAATCTTGGCCTAAGTACATTTAGGAGATTGGCCCAGAATGTACTGGGCCTCAGTTCTCTGGCCGGCCCTGTTTGGGTACCCAGAACCAAAACTGGGTTTTGGGATAGGAAAAATATATGTATATTTCTTAGTCATCTTTGTGTTCAGAATATGCAAAGATTAACACATCCACTAATTAATGCTGATTCAATATCATTTCTCTAATGTGATGCATGCTTTGAGGGGCAGTATGCAAGGGAAAGAGGCAGGCATGGTGCCAGGGGGGCCTCTCTGCAATCATTACACCTTCCACAGGCTTCAGTAGCACAAGGCTCTCTTCAGTAGCACATGGTACTCTGCGCCTGCTTCATGCTGATCCCACTGCTGTTTGCTGTTAACAGCCCTACCTATGTCTCCTCAGGACTTCAAATGGAGTGAGTAACCGGGCACAGCACAGATCTTAAATGAAGATTGTTCAGGATGGAACTGAGGCTCTGTGAGCTAGGGTAGGTGTTCTCACTCAGCTGTTTTCTCGACTGGGGATTCTGTCGTTCATATATCATAGAGTTGTGGTAAGGATTCCACTGTGACTATTCAAAGATGTTTAGCACAGTGCCTGCCATTCATTAAGATCTCTATTAAATGTGCATCATGTTACCACCTTTATTACAGTGAGCACTTGGAAAATGGTCATGAGTAAATTAATAATCCTCTGGTTCCTCAAACACAGAAAAGAATTCAAGAAATGTAGAATTACTACATGATTCTCCATTAGGTGGTACTCTGGGCTGAATTCTGCCATAGTTTGGTTTTGCTACTGCAAATTTTTTGCATACATTTTCATATGGTCATAAACACTATCCCATTGGGTGGCCTAGCTATAACAGTGGCAAGAACCTCAATCAACTAAGATCAGGAATGCATAGCATAGTTGTGTCAAATAGCTGTCTTCTGGAAATGCCACTTTCTGTGGAAATCCATCTTAGAACTTTGACCTCAAAGAACTTTCAATCAAATGAATACCAGGAATCCTGACTAATCAGTGGATTCATAGTTTTTCTTCTGGGGAATGTATTTAAAGTAGCCCTCAGCCAACAATTCAGCAGGAAGACTGGTTGGACGGTAGCCATTTGGAAATGCTACAGTTATAAGAACTTGAGTTGATTCATCACTTTCCAAATATTCTCTTAGAAAACAAAAACTTCTGGGATGGGAGGAAGATAGGCTTGTATGACCAATGCCTTCATGTTGTCTTCCCACTGAAACTCAAACACCACAAGCATGGGTTTCCTCACATCTTAGAGCTTTTGCCTTCCTTGTTGCCTCAGTCTGGAATGCTTTCCATCACTCCCACTCTTACATAATCCCTGCAGCTCAGACTTGAAAAGTGCAGAGGTTAGTGGTTACATCTGACGCTCAGATGTTTCCCAGGCTGAGTGAGGCTGGATGTTGTTTAGGTTCTCCATGACGTAGGCGACTATAGAGAAGATAGCTCTATCAATGTTAGAGTCTTGGGAAAATTAAAAGGGTTGTTTTATGGGGACTGTAGTCTGGGACAGTTCCTGACGTGTAGTAGTCACCATAGAACCAACCGTCCTTCATGTCCTTGAATTCCCCTGGTTGGAACCGCATGCCTTCCCTCCTGTGCCCCCCACCCCTGTGCTTGCAGCATCTCTACATCTGTGCAGTGTGTGTCTGCCTTGTTGTTATGTGAACAGATAGCAAAGACTCTCCTCTTACCTGGTCCTTGGGGCATCAATCGATCCATCAATATGCTGAGTTGGTTATCAAGACTTGGTTATCATCAGAATGGGTTTAAAAACTACCCAAGCTTTTCACATTTCCCCCATGCAGTGTTTTCTCTTCCTTGAGGGAGGAACTGAATGATTACTGGCTGTGGCAGCGTCTGAAGCTAGATGCAGCAAGGCTTTGAGCCAGCTCAGAAGCTGCACCAGAATCACTGAAATCAGAAGAAAAAAATGCCTTACTTGGAGACGTGGATAAAGGTCAACTGGTAGTAATGCTTGGCCACGAGCTACAAAGTTTGATTCCACAGAAAGCCTATAATTCCAGCACTTTGTGGGTAGAAGCAGAAGTTCAAGGTCATCTTCTGCTACATAGTAAATTTATGGCCAAATTGAGGTACGTAAAATCTTATTTAAGAAAAAAAAAAGGAAGGAAGGAAAGGAAGAAGAAGGGAGAGAGGGAGTGCTATAGTTAATAAGGTGACCTCTCTATAATCATGAGCACCTGAGTTCAGATCTGCAGCACCCACATAAAAATCTGGGTTCAGTGGCACACCTGTAATTCCAACACTGGGAGGACAGAAACAGGCAGAGAGTCCCTGTGCTCACAGGCAGTCAGCATCGCCGACTTGGTGAGCTCCATCTGCAGTGAAGCACTGTCTGGAAAAACTAAGTGGAGAATTACTGAGGAAGATACCCAACATCATCCTCTGGCCTTCACATGCATGCACACACAAACACATACATGACACACACAGATCAGACTCATGCACACACATAAGTGCACACCCATTAGAACACAAACATATACAATGACACACATACACATAACACACAAGAGAGGGGGGGTTCCTTTTAGCCCTGTTAATAACAATCCTGGGGAAACAAGAGTGTCTTGGACTAACATATGTCATTAACAGGATGAAGTTTTCCTAACTTAAGTTTTCTTGAGCTGATGTCAACCATTGCATCTCTCCATCGTGGCTGGGTCTGAGCACAGGTCCTAGGACCCAGGAGAGACCTGTGAAGAATCAATCAGACCAAGATAGTTTGCAAGGGGAAAGGGGCCTCTGTGGAAATATGACCCAAGGAGACACGGGACTGGGCTGCTGGTACACACCAGTCATCTTATATACTCAGGAGGCTGAGGCTGGAGG
>NW_022196891.1:50657652-50658279 GCF_008632895.1 Mastomys coucha | reverse complement strand
AAACCGCAAGTCCAAGAAAAATCAAGAAACTTGACCTTGTGAAAGAGAGGCAGGATTGATGAAGTAAGAAGCTTCCTGGCAGGGAGAGAAAACATCCTGCCAGAGTTCTTCCTGCGGGAAGGGAGGCTCTGGCAGCTGTGGGAAGGCAGCATGAGCAGCAAGAGCTCACCAGAACACCCCTGCATCTCTCTGTGCATGACCTTGCTTTCTCCTCCTTAGAGCAGAAGAGCCAATGGAAATCACAAAGCACTGTACATAGGTAAGAGATCACCTGACTGCTTGGGGAAGGCCCCAGCTCTCCTATCTTGTAAGGGCCTCTGTGTCCTCCTCCCTGAGGGCTCAAAGAGCAGCCTCGTCCTCCTTTCCACTTAAGTTAGCAAGCTTTAAAGAAATTTAAGAGGACTAGAAGTTTAGAGGTTTGCAATGAAACATTTTATATTAAGAAAGGACAGGGGCAGGGCAGCGGGCAATGGTGGCACACACCTTTGATCCCAGCACTTGGGAGGCAGAGACAGGAGAATTTCTGAGTTTGAGGTCAGCCTGGTCTACAGAGTGAGTTCCAGGGCAGCCAGGGCTACACAGAAAAACACTGTCTCAAAAGAAGAAGAAGAAGAAGAAGAAGAAGAA
>NW_022196891.1:50626417-50657209 GCF_008632895.1 Mastomys coucha | reverse complement strand
AAGAAGAAGAAGAAGAAGAAGAAGAAGAAGAAGAAGAAGAAGAAGAAGAAGAAGAAGAAGAGAGGGAAAGAAGGAAGGAAAGACAGACAGACTGGGGGCTGGAGAGATGGCACAGCGGTTAAGAGCACTGACTGCTCTTCCGAAGGTCCTAAGTTCAAATCCCAGCAAACACATGGTGGCTCACAACCATCCGTAATGAGATTTGACACCCTCTTCTGGAGTGTCTGAAGACAGCTACAGTGTACTTATTTATAATAATAAATAAATCTTTGGGCAGGAGAGAGCAGGGCCGGAGTGAGAATCAAAAAAGAAAAAGAAGAAATGACTGGAGAGGTAACTCAGTAGCTAAGAGGCTCTTAGGTCTTAGACAGCTCCCAACACCCACATGGCAGCTTAAAACTGTCCATAACCCCAGTTTCTGGAGATCCAGCACCTTCTTCCAGCCTCTGGAGGAGCAGGAAAGCTCCTACTTGTAGTGGGCAGAGGCAACTCCAGAGACTCCTATCTAATGTGGAGGGAGATTCCCGACTCTTCCAAGCTTTCCTCTGACCTCTGAATGTGTGCATGGGAGCACACAACCACACACACAGTGAATGCAATAAATGAGGGACTAGATGGGAAGAGGAGAGGAGAACAGGATAGGATAACTATGACAAACACACATTATATTCATGTATGAAAAGTGCCATGATGAAACCCATTATCATGTAATATTAACATACGCTAATAGAAACACAATCGATTAAAAAGATGCAAATGGCACACCTAGCGTGGACACACACCTCTTCTCCACGCCAAGTTTGTTGACACTGTTTTCATGACTCGTAACTGACCATGGTGGGAGTCTTGACACCATGTTAATTGACAAGTCAGCCCTTTCATGTCCTCTCCCACAAGGGCTTACCAGTGCATGGATGACTGAGCTCCAGAGGTCTGAAGATCCCTCCTGCCATCATGCCCCACTCCATTGCTCCTAAAAGGAAGCAGCACGAACATGTAAATACTCCCTGGGAAACAGTGGCCACATGAGCACGTGAGGACAGAGAAAATGAATCAATAAGCCAAAGACCCTACCACACAGCAGCTGCACATTCCTGCCACATACGGATCTGGCAGGAAAATGTCCAGCTTTTTTTTTTTTTTAACTGAGAGAAATTGTAATATGCCAGAGAATTTTGACTCAGCCTTATCTGCATCCTCAAGTGAATGTATTCAAAAAGTTCTATTACAGCTGAAATTCAAGCATCTCAGTCACGCAGTGAGCATGATAATAGAGGAACAGTCAACTAGGCCAAACAGGTGATCTGGGCAGAATTAAGATGTGCAGTTGGCTGTCATTCACTCCAGTGAACTAAAGCAGGGTGATACCTAGCACCTTCCACTACAGGATGGCCAGATGCATGTGTCTCTTCCACTCTGTATTTGTTCTCTTAGAGTTTAAACTGGTAGTTCCTCTTCTTCTGGAGCTCCCAACACTATACAACATTTCCAAGGCTGGTGACTGCCATAGGAGAAGAGAACGATGAATTGTATGCGCTAAGGGCTTGGGTTTTTTCCCAGAGGTCTTTTCGTGTACAGTTCTCATTTAATCTCTATATATACCCTTGGGAGATAAAGAGCACCCATTTTTAAATGAGGAAAAAGATGCTTATTAGGCTAAAAAGAGCTGCTGGGCTCTGGGTCCCATTGTCATTAGTGTAATTAGACCATGGACACTAACCATTATAAGCATCAGTATTCCTAGAATGACTATCAAACTGTTCTATTTCCTTACATCATCCAGGGAGCCATAGGCTCAGGACAAGGGCATCTATTATGTGGCCTTAGGTCTCATGTCCATATGCTAGATGACAAGATTTTAAATGACCCTATATTTAGACTTTTTTTTTTTAATCTTCTGTGAGATAGAGATCTTCCACCTAGCACAAGGCAGTGGTGGTGCAGGCCTTTAATCCCAGCACTCCGGAACAGAGGCAGTCAAATCTCTGAGTTCAAGGACAGCCTGGTCTACTTAACAAGTTCCAGGACATCCAGGGCTACACAGAGAAACCCTGTCTCAACAACAACAACAACAACAAAATATCCTCTATCCAGCAAGACTTATAAGATGGTGGATTCCCCCAATATAGGAAGGCTCAACTTCTGAGTAGCAGCTGTTGAAGCCACATGTGTTGTTGTGGTTGTCGGCATTTATCCCTATTCGTGGCAGCCTATCATCTTTTGGATCTCCTCTCTATATTTGGATGGCTTCTAAATTATGAGTAATCACTAAATTAGGAGTCAGAATGCTGATTTCCAGGCTCTCCTGCAGCTAGCATTTGAACCCATGAATTACTTGCTCCCAGTTAAGGACATCTGTATCTTATAAGACTTTAACTGAGAAAAAAAGATTCTACACAGACTTCTCATCTTTGCTGATGACTGGGAGGCAGAGTCTAGTTTGACATTGGGGGATGTTTGTAGGGGTTTCAATAGGGTAATTTCTGACATAGGAACTACAGATTAGGGGAGAGGTCTTCTGTTAGATCTGCAGCTCAGTTTGGTTTGGGGTCTTTTTCTCCTCCAGGTTTATCCTCGGATCAACAATTCTTTGATCCACCCAATACCTTTTTTAAAAAACAAACTCCCAGGGGCTGATAAGATGGCTCAGCGGGTAAGAGCACCAACTGCTCTTCCAAAGGTCCTGAGTTCAAATCCCAGTAACCACATGATGGCTCACAACCACCCCTAATGAGATCTGACACCTTCTTCTGGTGCATCTGAAGACAGCTACAGTGTACTTATTTATAATAATAAATTAATCTTTGGGCCAGAGCGAGCAGGGTTGACTGGGGTGAGCAGAGGTCCCAAAAAAGTCAATTCCCAACAACCAGATGAAGGCTCACAACTATGTGTACAACTATAGTGTGTACTCATATATATATATAATAAAAAATAAATAAAATCTTTTAAAAAAACAAATTCCCTTTTTACATATTAAGAATTGGCTTTCATTGTTTTGTCTAAGACCCTAATTAATATAAATGTATTTTTTGATTTTTGCAAATACAGAAGCTGATACTTTGAGAGGTTAATTTGCTACAGATCACAAAGGTAGGCAATCATAGAGCACAGATTTGAATTTGAACTGTCATAATCCAAAGCTCATGTTGTGAACAGCAAAGGCTATATCATAACACATAAAAGCGATGAGTTGGGGTTGGCCTTTTTGGTTGCTAAGTTGGAGTAAATTCTGGAAGTATGTAGTCTAATAATAAGGTCCGAGTGACAAACAGTCAAAGCAGAGACCATAACCCAAATTTTCTGATCCATGATTTGATATCTCCCATTTGTCCTCACAGTACTGTCACATTGTGCTTTGTATATTTTGAGATATTCTAAACATATTTAGGTTCAAGAAAATTATACAAAAAGAAAGAGTGCCATAGTTTTTGTATCCCATAGCTTTCTTTTTTTAAGAGTTACTTTTAACTGTATGCATGTGTCTATATATGGGTTTGTACATATGAGTGTGGGTGCCCACAGATGCCAGCCAGAGGCATGAGGTCCTCTGGAGCTGGAGCAACAAGTGGTTGTGAGCAGCCTGGCATGGATACTAGGAGCCTCCGAGGGAACAGCTAGGCAGCCAACAGTCTTAACCTCGTGTGTGTGTGTGTGTGTGTGTGTGTGTGTGTGTGTGTGTGTGTATGTGTGTGTGTGTTTCTGTGTTTCTGTGTGCCTGTGTGTGTGTTTCTGTGTTTATGTGTGCCTGTATATGTGTGTGTGTTTCTGTGTTTATCTGTGCCTGTATGTGTGTGTGTGTTTCTGTGTTTCTGTGTGCCTGTGTGTGTGTTTCTGTGTTTATGTGTTTATGTGTGCCTGTATATGTGTGTGTGTTTCTGTGTTTATCTGTGCCTGTATGTGTGTGTGTGTTTCTGTGTGCCTGTGTGTGTGTGTTTCTGTGTTTATGTGTTTATATGTGCCTGTGTGTGTGTGTGTGTGAATGCCACACATCTTGGGTGCCTAAAGAAGCCAGAGAGGGTATTATATCCCTTGGAGCTGGAGTTATAGGTAGTTGTAAGCTGCCAAATGTGGGTGCTGGGAACTACACTCTAATTCTTTAGAAGAGCAACAAGTGTACTTACCCACTAAGCCATCTCTGCAGTCCCAGGACCTGTTTTTAATGTCTCAGATTGAGATTTTTGTATCTGCCTGGTACTTATATATACTCCTGTATTTACAATATCTACTCATGTAAGGCCCAAGGGACGCTTACAAATCCCCCACTCACAACCCCAGAGCAGGGTATGGCTGCTTCTCACTTTCCCAAAATTGCCAGTGGATCCCTGAGTCCCTTTTCATAGCTGAGGCATACCTACTGGGTTCCCGTTAGTAATCAGACAAGATACAGGACAAAGCCATGTGTGATGGTGCATGCCTTTAACACTGGCACTCAGGAGACTCAGGAGGCAGGGACATAAAAATTTTTATGAGCTTGAGGACAGCCTGCTATACATAATGAATTCTAAAACAGGGCTACATAGTTACACACACACACACACACACACACACACACATATATATATACATGAGTTATGATATATATGTCACCAAGCGTGGTGGCCCAAGCCTTTAATTCCAGCACACATTGAACAGAGGCAAGCAGACTTCTATGAGTTCCAGCCAGGCCAGCAGAGTCTACGTAGTGAATTCTTGGCTGGACAGAAATAAACAGTAAGAGCCCATATTTTAAAAAATAAATAAGCCAAACAGTAGGAGCACATGCTTTTGACCTCAGCAGGAGGCAGACGTAAGCAGATCTCTGAGCTCAAGGCCAGCCTGGTCTACAGAGCAAGTTCCAGTACAGACAAGGCTATACAGGGAAACCCTGTTAAAAAGAAAGAATAAAATTAAAAATAGACACCTAATTAAATTTAAATCTCAAATAAACAGTACAACATTTATTTATATTAGAAGGTGTTATGCTAGCCGAGTATGGTAGTGCACACCTTTAATCCCAGTATTCAGGCAGGCAGATCTCTGTGAGTTCAAGGGCAGCCTGGCCTACAAAGACAGGACAGCCAGGGCTACACAGAGAAACCCTGTCTTGAGAAAACAAAAAAACAAACCAAAATTGTTGTGCCATTGATCTGAAATTCAGATTTAGTTGATATGTTGATATACTAATTACTTTTTTTTTTTCCTGAGACAGGGTTTCTCTGTGTAGCCCTGGCTGTCCTGGAACTCACTCTGTAGACCAGGCTGACCTCAAACTCAGAAATCTGCCTGCCTCTGCCTCCCAAGTACTGGGATTAAAGGCGTTCGCCACCACCACCTGGCTTAATTACTTATTTTAATGCTGTGACCAAATGCCTGATATCTTAGTTATGGTTTTATGGCTGTGAAGAGACACCAAGACCAAGGCAATTCTTATTAAAAAACAAACATTTAGGACTGGAGAGATGGCTCAGTGGTTAAGAGCACTGACCTGCTCTTCCAGAGGTTCTGAGTTCAATTCCCAGCAACCACATGGTGACTCACAGCCATCTGTAATGGGATCTGATGACCTCTTCTGGTGTGTCTGAAGACAGCTACAGTGTGCTTGCCATATATATAAGATAAACAAATAAGATCTTTAAAAAAAATAAAACATTTTAAAAAAACAAACTTTTAATTGGGGCTGGCTTATAGTTTCAGAGGTTTAAGTTTGTTTTCATTATGGTGGGAAGGATGGTGGCATGCAGGCTGGAGATGGAGCTGAGAGTTCTACATCTTGATCTGAAGGCACCCAGAAGGAGATTGTCCTCTGCAGGCAGCCACGAGGAGATTGTCTTCCGGACTGGGGTAAGGTTGAGCTGATGTATGAGCCCTCAAAGCCCACCTGCCTCCAACAAGGCCACACGTCCTAATAGTGCCACTCCCTATGGGCCAAGCATTCAAACACATGTCCTAATAGTGCCACACGTCCTAATAGTGCCACAAGTATTCAAGCATATGAATCTATGGGGGTCATAACCTATTCAGAGCACCACACCTGACAAGAAGTCATTGAAGGGAGGAAAGGTATGTTCTAGCTTACAGTTTAGGGATCATTTTATCACTGTGGGAACAAAAAATTCTGGGGGAAACATGGCATTGGGAGCAGGAAGCCACTAGTCACACTGATGCAGACTCCAAAAGCAGAGAGTCAACAGGAAGTGAAGCCTCAAGGCTGATCCCTCAGTGACCCACTCCCTCCAGGGATGCTTTGCCTCCTGAAGGTCCCACAGTCCTACAAAACAGCATCACTGACTGGGGACCAAGTACACATGAGTAAGAGGAATGGTTCACATTCCAACTACAAGTGTGTTTTTCCTTGCTAAAGCTGTCATCCCTAGTCAACCAGAGGACAACACTCCCGCCCCTGTGTGGCCTCCTGCCTCTAGATCCAAGGATGTGTCATCATATCCATCAGCACCAGCCTCATTTGCACACCTCTGAGTTTCCTGCCTACCTCCAGGATAACACTTCCCTTGCTTTTTTGTCAACAGTGATTATATACGAACACTTTAAATCGCCGCCACATTTTGTCAAGACATTCAATGTGGTCATAGCGAAGGCCTTCTCCTGTGGTCTAGTCTGCCATGTTCTCAGAAGTGCTTTACTTATGTTACATAAGTCTCTCATTCTCCAGATGAGCAATGTACTACGTCACTCCGTGAAAATGCTAGAGTGCAGAGGGGTTATTGCTTATAAATTAGTCAGAAGACAGAGGAATGTCAGGGTGGCCTTGTGAACGTCCTCACTGACAAGCTCAGCAAAGGAAGTTTTCACTGGTAGTCATGGCCTGGGGCCCACACAGATCAGGCAAGTGCTCCACCACTGGGCTACAATTCCAATCCCAAAAGGATTTTTCTGCAGGAATTTTCTTCAAAAGAGTCAGTCACGGGGCTGGAGTTAAGAGCACTTGGCTGCTCTTCCAGAGGACCCCAATTCAATTCCCAGCACCCACGTGGCAGCTCACAACTGTCTGTAACTCTGTAACTATATTTATTTATTTATTTATTTTTTTTGGTTTTGTTTTTGGTTTTCTTCAAGACAGGGTTTCTCTGTGTAGCCCTGGCTGTCCTGGAACTCACTCTGTAGACCAGGCTGGCCTCGAACTCAGAAATCTGCCTGCCTCTGCCTCCCAAGTGCTGGGATTAAAAGCGTGCGCCACAACCACCCGGCTGTAACTATATTTCTAAGGGATCTGATATCCTCATACCAATGCACATAAAATAAAACTAAATAAATTATTTAAAGAGAGAGAGAGAGAGTCATTTGGGCTGGCCAAATGATTCAGGAGGTGAAAGTACTTGCTTACCACCCAAGTTCCATCACAGAACCTGTGGAGAAAGGAAAAAACTCATTCCTGAAGTAGAGCCTCTGTAGTCTCTACCCTACACACACACACACACACACACACACACACACACACACACACACACACACGCGCGCGCGCGCACGCACACACGCACACGTGCACACACGCACACGCGCGCACGCGCACACGCACATGCACACACGCGCGCACACACACACACGCATATGTACATGCACACGGACTCACATGCCATTGTCATCTTCAACAATTCACTCAGTTCCAGGCCAGTCTGGGCTACTAGAAATCATGTCTTACTTTTTTTTTGTTGTTTAATTTTGAAGCGGTAAACATGCCCCAGAGTTGACTGAAGTCAAGTCTTAAAGATCGCCTCTGTGTCCTCAGCACAACGCTGAAGATGACTGCTGTGTCGCATTTTTACTGTGGAAAGAAAGAGAGAGAGAGAGAGAGAGAGAGAAAGAAAGAAAAAAGAAAGAAAGAAAGAAAGGTGAGGTGGGGAAGCTGAAATAGAAAGGTATCGAGTCGAAGGGTTGAAACACGGATATTTTAGGAAACAACATTAGTCAAAATCTAAGAAATGAAAGACACCGAGTCATAGGATGAGAAAATGGTGTGGTTTCGTGTTGGAATGTTCCAGAGAAAGGCCCCTTTCAGGAGAGTTCTATATAAAGCTCCCAGAGGAGAAGACTGCTTTGTTCTCATTTTAGAAATGGAAAATCCCCTGCACCCAAAATTCCAAAGTCCTCTAGACATGTTTTCTGACAGCCCCACCCCCACCTTGTAATGCCACTTCCAGGCAAAGCCTAACCAGGTCCAGGCTGGGATGATTCCAACCTCACTCTAGGACCTTTGACACAAAGCCTAACCAGGTCCAGGTTGGGGTGATTCCAACCTCACTCTAGGACCTGTGATGCAAAGCCTAACCAGGTCCAGCAAAGAGTATCTTCCTTTTTCTCTTTAGTACTTATTTGTGATTAGATATTCTTATCAGTCCTGTGTCAGTCAGGGGTCCTATCGGAGTCTTGATGTTTTCATAAGCAGAGGGTTTAGTAAAGAGACTTTGGGTATGAACTCTGGGAGGCCAGAGGACAACCTTGGTTTGCTCTTCAGGGACCATCTGCCTGGCTTTCATGGATTCCAGGGACTGAGTTCAGGTCCTCACTAGAGCAAGAAAAGCATCTCACCAAGTGTGTCATCTCCCTGACCTCATGGTTAGGTCACTTCCGGTTGATTATTCTCTGAGCCAACGCTAACAATTTGTCCCAGATAAACATTAAAAAGATGTCACGATCTTTGAAACTCTGTTTTATCATACCTCAATTTTTAAAAAATATTCTAGAAGCCTTAAAAACTGATCCAGGCCTGGGCTTCCTACCCCCTCTGGCATGCTCTGCTGCTAAAAACTCATTGTCTCACCTTAGAGGATGCTTCCCTCCCAGCTTCTCCAGTGACAGGAAGCAAGCCTCCTACTCATAGGAAGTGCTCATAAGTCAAAGGAGAAGGGAGTGCTGCCTCTCACAACAGCCTTGGGCTCAGAATTTATTGGACCTATGAAGTCTTTGGCTCTCACCCACCCAGGTCTTCACTCTGAAATCCTCTTTCCAGGATACCTCACTCTAATACTGCTCACTGAATGGCAAGGCAAATTTGACCACCCCAGTTTTGAAAATAGATAAATAAGTTATGGAAAAATAAGGTTTTAGAGGTAGGCTCTAATACCAAGTAAACCACGAGGTACCAGAGAGGTGGTTCATCAGTTAAGTGTGCTGGTTGCTCTTCCAGAGGACACCTTCAATCTCCAGTTTACAACCATCCATAACCCCAATTCCACAGAATCTGATGCCCTCTTCTGGCCGCAGTGGGCCCTGCATGCATGTCGTGCACAGATACACACACAGGCAAAATACCTATATCAAAAACTAAACTAAACTAAACTAAACTAAAAACAAACAAACAGAGCAAACCATGAGTCTTGGAAAATACTTGGAAATTTCACAAAGAAATAGAAATAGTTTTACTACTTAGATATGCTGCTACACATAAAATATGTTGTCAACAAATGGAATCATGTTCTACAAGATTTAGAAATCATCTTCTCATCACTTCACTTCCCTCCTCTACAGATGATAAACATTTTTCTACCTTGTTACTTCTTCCTTCTTAAGTAGCCTGAGGACAACCTTGACCAGAGTTGACATTGCAGGTGTGAGCCATTATACCTGGCTGTATGTACAGCTGAGAATCAAACCCAGGGCCTCTTGCATACTACACAAACACCATATTCTCAGACCTCATTACTTATTAGTAGCATTTTAGTTCCAGGAGATCCGACATCCTCTTCTGGTCTCCTTGGGCACGGGGCATCCACATGGTGCAGAGACACACAAATAGGCAGAACACTCATGCACATAAAAATAATAAACAATAAAAACAAGATGGAGAACAATAGAGGTAAAGATCCAGCTTTGATCTCTCACCCCCACATTCACGCATGTACACACATGAACATACATACGTGCACACACATATAAAAAGTGAATAAGATAAAATGTGATTTTAAGTTTCTGTGGAAATCTTCCGTAGCATAGCTAATATAGAACCAGCATAGAAAATAAGGTTTCTCAGTGTTTGATTTTCTTTACATAGAGAATGCCAGCTCTCAAAGGACTCTCCTTCTGCCCTCTCTTTAGAGGAGCTTTTCCAGCACAGCACCATTCCCCTGAACTTAATCCATCTCCTATTTCATATTCCATTTCCCATCATGCCCTGGGTAAACACGGCAGCAGTGACATGAAGACTGCGGCCCACACTCACCCATCCCTCACAGAACTCCTATTATACTTATTGTCTGCACCACACAATTAGCACTTTATTATATACTGTCTTGTTCTCTAATTGTCTGTACCACACAATTTAGCACTCTTATTACATTCTGTCAGGTTCTGTAACTGTGCCGTGTATTTTTGTCCCATCTCTCTGCCTAGATTACAAGCACAGGGTGGTAGGGTCCCCATCTGGTCCCGCTTTACCATCTCCCACAGCACAGTTGGTGGGCCAAGCACAGAGCCCCAACAAGTCCTGGTTGGTGGGAAATGAGAAGGCTGGAAGATGGTTGAATTAACTTTTCTGGTGGACTTTAAACAGGCTGCGGTTGTCCAGGCTTGGAGTGGGAAACAAAGGAGGCACCAGGTAACAGAGAGGTATCATTGTCATCCCTTCCTGTCCTTTTGTCCCATCTACCCTGAGACTTACAAGTCATTTAGTTTCTGGCTTTCTATGTATACAAAACAGGAAAACCAAAATGTATGACAACACATATGTTCCATCCGATGATTCCACAATACAGCATTCTCCAGCTGGGGGAGTCCTGCCAGGAGCTAAAAAGTGATTATTCTTGGAAATTAAAGACACTTGAAATCTATTGCGTGGTCTTCAACTAACTGCTTGATCTCCCTCCTGTCCCTCTGAAGCTAGAGGCTGGCTCCTCATCTCTGAAATGATTCCAGTGTCCGTGGTTAGGTGTGGCATGGCTGAGTGTCTGCACCCTGCTGAAATAGTCTTACTTTTCTCAATTTCTGCCAGTCTAAGCCTTGAAGTAAATAGGAAGCCTTAAACATAATAAGTTGAATCGATACCTCTCTTTGCCTCGAACACTCTTTGAACAGTGTCTGCCTTGGCTGTGATTCACAAGTTTGTCCCTCAGTGAGTGTAGAAAATGAAGTCAGACAGAGTTCTGCAGTTCATATCTCTTCCCAGCTCAGGTTGTTTCTACTTAATGGTCTGCCACAGGACATCAGAGTTACTTCTAAAGTATTAAGAAGAGGGGCAGTCATGTCCAAAGCTCAGGAATCCCTGCCATAGTCCGTGACCTCTGCTTGCCTCTGCTGTGAACACTTGGGTGAATTGATCCTTAGGCTTGCCGTGTCTCTCTGACTTGGGGATGATGTAAACAGCTTCTGCCCCAGAGCGCAGCCTGCCTTTCCCTTTCTGATCAGTACATTTTGCCACATCGCATCCTTTCATGCTTTTGTTCTTGTTTTGTTTTGTTTTTACAATCAAACCTACCACGGAAGACAGTTGTGCAAGGTGTGACTCTCCAGGGACTGGAGAGGGGAGCCTGTCCAGGAAGGGCTCTCACTGAGGGGCTTTCCCATCCCTGAGGCTCCTTAGTAAGACGGAGGACTTGCTTAAGAAAACTTTCCTCTGCTTTGTGCTGTAGAGTTTCCCGTCCATGAAACTACCTGCTGCCTTTGTTACCCATGCCAGTTGTCTGGATTCACTTGCTCTTTCAGAAGTGTCTATGTAGGTCAGCCACGTCACAGGCAGGGTATTGCATGCGGGAGATAGGAAAATAAACACCACTCTGCCAGACTCATGTTCCAGGAAAGTACACACAATGGAGGCAGACCTACCAACAGACACTTCCCACAGAGAAGAGCACTGAGAGAATTCAGGTCCCACCAGGCATGGTGACACACTTTTTATCCCAGCACTGGGGAGGCAGAAACAGGCAGATCTCTGAGTTCGAGGCCAGCTTGGTCTACAGAGTGAGTTCCAGGACAGCCAGGGCTACACAGAGAAACCCTGTCTCAAAAAACCAAAAAAGAAAAAAAAAAGAAAGAAAGAAAAAGAAAGAGAGAGAGATAGAGAAGGAGAGAGCATTCAGGGGTCTGGCTTGAGCTGGTTGTCCTTCTCACGGAGTCAACTTTGTTGGAAAAGGGAAGAGTTGGCCTGATTGTAGGTGCCCTTTGACCCAAAGAGAAAGAGATTACTTGAAAGCTAATTTATGGTGGTCTCAGGGTGAAGACAAAAGCGCAAAAAAGGATAACCTTGCTAATGAGGTATTTGTCTCCAGCCTCGTTCCTGCCCTAGCTCCAGAGACTCTTGCTTGGACTCAGCAGGGAACCTGCAAAAGAGAGTTGGTGAAGAGGTATCAGCTGCTTCTGAATGCTGGTGGAAACCCGTGGAGAGAAAACAAACAAACAAACAAACAAAGAAAAGAAAACCCGCAGGTCACTCCCCCCCCCCCCCCCCCCCCCCCCCCCCCCCCCCCCCCCCCCCCCCCCCCCCCCCCGCAGGGTTAGAGGAGGTGAGTTTGATGGCCCTGAGATCACCCTGGGCTGAAAGAAGACACTGCCCCCTAGTGGGAGGGAACATCAACCAAGAGCCCAGAGTTGAAGAAGTGGGAAAGTGGGACAGCAGGGTACTTAGATGTAAACCTATGGAGAGAGTTGCAAGAGAGAGAGAGAGGTTCTCCCCTAGGCTGGTCTAGACGCAGTCAGTACACAATGAGCAGTGTGGGCCACACCCAGACCGCACAGAAAAAACCCAAGACACCCTGGTAATAATGAAATTTAAGTCTGGTAGTGAAAAAACTAGAGTCCCAAGATAAACATCAAAAAGAGACGCTTGTGGGCCCTACATGATAAGAGAGACCCCAGGTAGGCTTCTTCCTCCTGGAGAAATAGTGGAGCTCAAGCAGCCAGTGGAGGCTGGAGACTGCCTGACCAGGCTGACGTCAGGTAAGCAGATGACAAAGACCAGAACTAAATTCTGAAAAAACAGATAGTTCTTTGAGCTGATCAAAAGAAAATTCTACCTACATACACAAGAAACACTTCAGACCGTACTAAAAGCATACGTTCTGCCTCTGGCCTCTTTCCCAGAGAAACAGTGTTAAAATCAGGGGTGCTTCACACAGAGGCCCCCACAGGTGATCGTGACTAAAACAGCGTGGCTCTTCCCCACAGCTGTTTGAGTCCCCTGAATGCTAACCCTCCAAAACCTCTTGGTCATCATTAAAGGATCGGTGCACAGACACCAGGGACCTCCGGAGTCTCCCTGCGCTCAGACCGGCACCCATCTGTTTGCTAATGTGAACTTCTTTGAACTTTGTTCCTGCCCTTCTAGACATACCAGTGTATATGGAGTTGTAGCCCTGCACAGGCATTTTCTCTTCAACACACATGGGATGCCTACATCAATACCAATCTATGTTTGGCTTTGCCCTGACTTCCTGGTCCACCTGTAAATACAGCAAATATTTGAGTTAGACTTTTTCTTTCAGAGGATACATAATTCAGGCTATAGCAAGATGTCTACCCTGAGAATGGAACTCAGGAAAAAGGCTCTCGAATATTCTGGGAGCTTCCCACAGGCCCAGATGAACCCAGTCAAAGGGGGCACTGCCCACAGTTCTGAGAGTTGGGATCTGAGTATGCCCACTGGCTACAGGCTGGCAGTGTTCTGAAGGCTTTGGCAAGAAGGTGAAGGGCAGGAGGGAGTTGGAGGGGGAGGGGTGGCAGGATCAACTAAATTCCTTACCGGCCTGGGAGAGGCCTGCAGTCTCTGATCCTGCATAGCTGCATAGTTAGCACTCAGCTGTCAGCAAGGACCACATAGAAGAAGCAAATTATACTTCAAATTTCACCCACTTCATACAGTTCTCAGAAATCTCTCTCTCTCTTTCTCTCTCTCTCTCTCTCTCTCTCTCTCTCTCTCTCTCTCTTTCCTCCCCCTCTCTCTCTCTTTCTCTCTCTTGTCAGATGCACATAAAATGAAGTTCTTTGAAAAAGAAAAAAGAAAAAAAGGAAAAAAAGAAAGAAAAGCTAAGATGTTTTTCTCCTAGTTGTCCTTTATGGTAAGGGAAGCATAGCATCTTTTCATTGTTCATCACACACACACACACACACACACACACACACACACACACACACACGCCTTTCCCTTTCCTCTCTCCAAGCCCTTGCTACACCTCTCCCTGCTCTCCTTCAGATTCATGACCTCTGACACACAATGTCCAGATTCTTTCCATCCACCCTGTGGGTCCTGGGGATTGGTCATCAGGTTGGTAGCAGGCTCTTTACCCTCAGAGTCATTTGAGATTATCGATTATCTTCTGCTTCTCAAGAAGTCAGTACTGCTTGGTGTGCTATCTGGAGTGTTTTGTTTTGAGACAGGACTCAGCCAGGTATGGTGGCCCAGGTCTTTAACCTCAGCACTCGGGAGGCAAAGGCAAGCAGATCTCTGAATTGAAGAACACCCGGTTCTACAGAGTTCCAGGACAGCCAGGGCTACACAGAAAAACCCTATATTGGAGGGGGGCGGGTTGTAAGGGGTGAGGGGATGGTACTTAGAAGAGCAGACACATAGACAGGATCTCATGTAGTCCCGTCTTACCTGGACCTTGATGCCTGTGAATTCCTGATCTTCCTGCCTACAGCTCACAAGCACTGGGGCTACAGGTGTGTGTCACCACACCTGAGGACTTCCATCTGTTGCTTGGAGTGTCCTGGAGGTCCTGCTCATGGCTTTATACACACTAAGATGCCATTTTATGGCTGAGCTATACCCTCAGCCCTTATGCTCAAAACCCAGAGAGCCAGTGCCTAAAAGGAAATGTGTTCTTTTATGCATATGGGTGTTTTGTCTGCATGAATGCCTGTGCACCAGGTACATGCCTGGTGCCTGCAGAGGACAGAAGAGGATACAGAATCCCTTAGGAGCGGGACTTACAAATACAAATCATTGTAAACTACCCTATGGGTGCTGGGTATTGAACCTGAGACCTTGGAAGAGCCAGAATTTTAACCACTGAGCCATCTCTCCAGTCCTAATATTTTCATTGATTGCTAAAGTTCCAAGAAATTACAGTCTGGAAAGAGAGAAAGAGGGAGGAAGGAAGGGAGGGAGGGAAGGAGGGACAGAGGGAGGCAGAGAGGGAGGGAGGGAAGGAGGAAGCAAACAAGCAATTTCTGCTAGTAGACTGCCATCTAGTGGTAGGTTTCTGCTATAGTGTTGATATTAGCCCACGTGCCTTGGGATGATTTTCTAAGCTGTGTCAAGTAGACGGTAACTCATTTGCACAATAGCTAGGACATGCAGAGCATTCTTCAAAAGAGACTTTTTTTGCCTCTGTGTTTACTTAACTATTCTGAAGAAACCCTTCCAGTCAAAAATAATGCTAACTTTCTCTTCTGCTAACAACCAGTTGTATGTTCATAGTCTCCCATGCTGATGATCAAATGGCCTTGCATTTTCAAAAGTTTTCCCAGCTACTAGATTATTGCAAAGCAATGTATGTGACCAGCGTTTGTCACAGATGTCAAATGGTGTGAAAATCACAGGCCAACAGTGAGGCAAGCTTCTCCAGATTTAATCCATGCTAGGATTCTCCCTTTTGCTCTGAAGGAGCTCAGCAGCCTTAGAGTCCTCCAAAGCTATAAACGTTCCCACTTGGCCACCTGTTGCAGCGTTAATAGCTGCTACAGGGAGTCAACCTTCTCCCACTAAGCTGAATGTTGTTCTGGGACCATGGGACTGCCACATGATCGGTTAGCCATGTCTATTCTGCATTCCATACTAATCTATAGCAATTCAACCATGTGTGGGGCATAGGGACTCATGTGTCCCACAAAACAGAAAAGACCAAACAAACTGAGCTGTGATCAGAAGAGAAGGTATTGGCCGTTAGGGGAGGGAGGTAGCCCCTGAAGGGAGAGGATCTGAAATAAGAGCCCTCTTACATCAGAAGGACCAGAAATCAGTGAGATGAAAAATATACTGGGTGCATGGAAAACCCCAATCTTGGCAAGAATTTAGGAACTCTGAGGAATTAAAGAAAGACCAGCACTCTATAAGCTAATTCTACTTAATAAAGATGACACAGCATTCACAAGGCAGAAAAGCAAGGGAGTTGGAGAGATGGCTCATCCATTCAGAGCACTTGCTGCTCTTAAAGAGGACTGGGGTTTGGTGACTCACAATCATCTGTCACTCCAGTTCCAAGAGCTCTATGGATCAGTGAAATGGCTCAGCATGATGATCCAAGTACTATCCCCAGAACCTCACAAGTTGTCCTCTGACCTCTGACCTCCCTACTCATATCCATAATGCATACACACACCTACAAATAATAATGATGATGACAATGATAAACTTTATTTAGTAATGAAAAAAGAAGGGGCTGGAGAGACAGTTCGGCAGTTAAGAGAACTGACTGCTTTTCTAGAAGTCATGAGTTCAATTCCCAGCATCTGCATGGTGGCTTACAACTATCTGTAATGGGATTTGATGCCCTCTTCTGGTATGTCTGAAGACAGCTACAGTGTACTCATATAAATGAAATAAATAAATCTTAAAAAAAAGGGGGGGGGGGGAGAAAAAGAAAAAAGAATGCCAGGTGTGGTGGTGATCTCCTTTAATTCCAGTACTCAGGAAGCAGAGGCAGGTGGATCCCTGGGAGTTCGAGGCCAACCTGGTTTGCATAGTGAGTTCCAGGACAGCCAGAGCTACATAATTGAGAGACTGTGTCTAAACTAGATGATTCTGAAGCAATGTGAGGGGAAAAAATCTGCAGGGCAGGGCACAGTGATGCTTAACTTTAATCCCAATGCTAGGTGTTGGGGCATGGGCATAGTCTATGAGTTAGGGACTAGCCTGGTCTACATGTGAGTTAAGGCCATACAGTAAGACCCTGTCTCAGGCTGGAGAGATGGCTCAGTGGTTAAGAGCACTGACTGCTCTTCTGAAGGTCCTGAGTTCAATTCCTAGCAATCACATGGTGGTGAAAGACCCCCACTCAAATCTCAGGAGGTCGTGCACCCAAGGAAACACGAGAGACCGTCTTGATGTAAACACAAGAGGCAGTTTAATTTCGGAGCTCCAGGTCAACACATACCTCACACAGGAGACAGAGGAATTGACCCTGAGGCTCAGGGGTTAGGGGTTTATATATAGGAAAAAGGTCTGGGGAACAAAGGAATCAGCATAGCTATACATGATTGGCTAGTTCAATTATCAACTATAGTACGTGCAGATCAGGGCAGGAATTCCTAAGGGTGGTGCTAATCTGAGTCAACAGAGCATCTGGCTGACCTCAAACCATATCTAAGAGGACTAGATGGCCCATTACTCAGTTGGGTCGTCTGCCCAGACATGTCTTTGCATGCTTTTTCTTATTTTTATGGTTTATCTCTTCTTGGCCTGCTAGTTCCCGGGTTGTCTACCAGCTTGCTTGCTTTTGTTCAGGCCTATTTGGAATTTTCTTATTAGCCAGCACAGGCCTCAAACTTAATTTTCCTTTCAGTGGCTCATCCATAATGAGATCTGACACCCTCTTCTGGAGTATCTGAAGACAGCTACAGTGTACTTACATATAATAAATAAGTAAATCTTAAAAAAAAAAAAAAAGACCCTGTCTCAGTACAAACAGATTTATTTTGAACCTAGTATGGTGGCACACTCCTTTAGTACCAGCACTTGGGAGCAGAAGCAGGCAAGCAGGCAGATCTCTGTGAGTTCAAGGCCAACCTGGTCTGAAAAATGAGTTTCAGGAAAGAAACCCTGCCTTAAAAAAAAAAAAAAAAGAGGAGGAAGAAAGAGGAGGAGGAGGATGAAAAAAATGATACTACAAAATTCTATGTTTAAAATCAACAACCACAGTAGCCATAGTAACCAAAAAATAGAAGCAATACAAATCCATCCGCTAATACATGGATAAATACAGTGGGGTCAATCCAGAAGATAGAATCCATCAGCTAATACATGAATAAATACAGTGGGGTCAATCCAGAAGATAGAATCCATCAGCTAATACATGAATAAATACAGTGGGGTCATCCAGAAAATAGAATTAGTCAACCATAAAAATTGATGTATGACAAACAATAGGGACAAATCTTGGGGATATTATGGGGAGACTGCTCTATTGGAAGAGTGCTTCATTGTTGGGTACACACATAGCATGCACCCCAACAACTACCTGGGTTTCCCTGACACTCAGCTTCATATATGGCTTCTGGGAAGAGCATTATCCCTCTTATAATGTGTAAGATAATTCGTGTGTGCGCGCACACGCGCGTGTGTGTGTGTGTGTGTGTGTGTGTGTGTGTGTGTGTGATTCCTTCCCCTCTTTTTCCCTACTTGGTTTGTTTGTGAGGTTTTTTTGTTTTTTTGTTTGTTTGTTTGTTTTTTGAGAAAAGCTCTCATTTAGCCTGAGCCAGTGTTTTTAGTGTCCTGGTTTTTGACACACGCTAGAGTGATTTGGGAAGGAAGAAGAACATCAACTGAGAGAGTGCCTCCATCAAGTCTACAGTGCCTTTTCTTCATTAATAGCAGGCTGAGCAAGCTAATAAGAAGCATTCTCCCATGACCTCTGTTTCAGTTCCTGTTGGGGGCCAGCCTCAACACAGGATCGGAGTACTCAACTGGGAGCAGGGACGTCTGGAAGGCACATGATAAACAGACACAGACTATTTTTTGGGTACAAGCTGACAGGCAATTTTTCAAGGCTTAAAGTTGTTCTCTCTTCTCTCTCTCTCTCTCACACACACACACACATACTCACACACACACACACACACACACACACAGTCTTCTCCTCACACTCTCTCTCACATTCTCTCCACTCAACCTCTCCACTCACCTCACACACACCTCACTCACTCTCTACTTGCTCTCCACTCGCTCTCTGCTCGCTCTCTGCTCGCTCTCCACTTGCTCTTCACTTGCTCTCTAACTTTTCTCTTGCCCCAATCTTTTATTGATACTCCCAAAGCAGGTTGAAAAAAAAGACATTGTATAATCATTGCCAAATTAAATTCAAAAGAATAACCACATCCCACAAAGAATCAAGAATTAATTTGTTACCCAAAGTTTCAAGCTTCCCGTATTCTCAGGCCTGTGGCCAAAATAATAATAATTGCAAACTTATCATTATTTAAACTTTACCTTTTGACTTATACTTCAGAGCTCGGAGTTCTGAGGTCAGCTACTTTCATTTTCCTGTTTAGCTCTAATGATAAATGACATGGGCAAAGCTGCCAGGCAGTGGCCAGAAAGAATCAAATTAACCCTTAACTCAATAGTTCTGCTAGCTTTCTGCTTCTGCACATTGCACACAATGACTCTCCCAAGAGTCCCAGTGCTTTGGCTTAGTTTTAGTAGTGTGTAATAATTTTATGCATTCTACACTTGCCTATCCACTCTTAAATGTTATGCAAAACTTATTTCATAACTTCAATATTTTTTTCCTTTCTTGGGGTTCCAATGTTGGCTCTATTTCATTTTCTAATAATTTCTTCAAACTTTCTTTGCAAGTCAAACATTAATCTGGAACTACCATTATGCAGTTATTACATTGTTTCCAAGATGAGAGCACATAGCATGCACCTGGGCCATTAGGACTGTGCTGTGCCCCTATGCCTCTGTGTGTGTGTGTGTGTGTGTGTGTGTGTGTGTGTGTGTGTGTAGATAGACAGACAGACAGACAGACAGATTCTGCACATTAAAGGAAATGTGTCTTTGTGAGTCTGGTTTCTTTCTGTTAACATGATGATCTCCAGTTCTACCTGTTTTCCCATAAATGCTATAATCTCATCCTTCTTAGTGGCTGAATAAAACCATCACTTTTTCCCCATTCACCTGTCTAGACTGTTTCTACAGCTTGGCTATTGTGAATAGTTGAGCAGTCCTGTGAGTATGCATGTCTCTCGGGTACATTCCCATAAGTGGTACAGTTGGATCACATGGTAGGTATTGTTTTGTTTGCTTTTCAGGGGGAATGCAACCAGGTCTTACATAACCTAAGCTGACCTCAAACTCATCTTCGTACCTCTACCTACCAAGTGCTGGGATTACAGGCATGCAGCACCACACCTGTGTGGTATTCTATATTTAGTTACTGAGGAACTACCATTCTGATTTCCACAGTGGCTGTACCAGGATCCTTCTCCTAATACATCCTCAATAGCATTCAGGGGGTATGTTATCTCCTTTCAGATAACACTAGTTTGTGTGTCAAGTTAATTCAAAACTAGTGAGAACACAGCTTCTACATTAAGAGCCCTCCCCACCTCTTTTTTGATAGGACCTCACTGTGTAGCTCAGGCTTCATAACTCTCTCTCTGTTTTTGGTGGATATTCCCATTCCCAGCATTCACATTACCATGTTACAGAACTGTCTGTAACTCCAGTACCAGGGTACCTAATGCCCTCTTCTGGCCTCTTTGGGCACTGCATGCATGTAGTGTACAAAATAACCATATCCATAAAATAAAATAAAATGTTTAAACTTTTAAAATTAAAACACAGAAAGAGAGAGAGAGAGAGAGAGAGAGAGAGATGCACACATGCATACAAAGAACCACAATGGAGTCAAAAAGCACTTTGCAAGCTAGAAAGAACATATTTTCCCTAAATAAAATAATGAGCATCTGCTATGGCCTTTCATGAGAAATTGAGATTGGTTTGCATCACCACAAGACAGCTGTTTACAGCTATGTTTTTGGTTTCTAAGCAAAGAGCCTTGTAGAGGAAAGACTTGAAGAGCCAGGCATGGGTTGGAGGGATGCAGCTCCGAGAGCCAGCGTGCATGCCCTAGCAAGCATGAAACCCTAAATTTGATCCCATGCCCAGAATCCCAGGATTAGGGAGATGAGGCAGAGAAATAAGCTGTCCAAGACAGAGTTCAAGGCCAAATTCGTCTTTCAGAGACTCTGAAAAAGACTTCATGTTCCTGAAGGTAGAGGTGTAGAGGTGTTTTGGTTAAAAATACTTGTTTTGGCTACTCCGGCCTGGCCTTTCTGCTGCCTGGCCCCGGCTGAGGAGTCTCTGAAGGCACACAGAGGTTCTGCCTGACACACCCGGCTGGATCCGGTTCTCCCAGATCTGTGCAGAAGCAGTAAGGGATGCCCTGTAGACCGAGCTCAAAGAAAACACTGAGGAGACTTGTGGCAGCAGCCTAAAAACTGTGAAAGTGAAGAACCTGACTGAAGCCTGAGGTGCTGAGCGTGCTGAGTCTTCAAGATGAGGCATGTGGGCCCCTGCTCTGGCAGGCGGAAATCAACCTCATCTCCTGGGGACAGACTACCCACCTTGTTGATAAATTGACTATGCCAATAAATTAACATGGTTCACTCTTTAAAAAAACAAAAAACAAAAAACAAAACCTGTTTCCCTTTCAAAAGTCTTTCAATTACTCTCTAGAATAGGGCAGAAAAGCTCCTGTCTACACAAATAGGAGCTAATTCACACTCACACACACACACATATGCACACACACACACATTATGAATATATGTGTATATACATATACATACATATACATATGTATATGTACATAAACATATTACACATATACGTATGTGTGTATATATTTGTGGCTGAGCGTATGCAGTAGGCATCGGATCCCCTAGAACTGAAGTTCTAGCCAGTTGTGAGACACCATACGGGTGCTGGGGGTCCAGACTGACTGCCTGCTAGGGATAAAACCCAGATTCTCTGCAAGAGCAGTAATCCCTTTTAGTGATAGGAGATTTAGTGGTTAGAGAGAACCATCTCTCCAGCCCATAATTGTTTGTTTTGTATTTTGGTTTTTCAAGACAAGGGTTCTGTGTGTAGCCCTGGCTGTCCCAGATGTTGTTTTGGACCAGGCTGCTCAGACCTCGAACTCAGAGATCTGCCTGCTTCTCCAGGGGCTGGGATTAAAAGCATGCACAAACACCGGTGGCCTATTTGTTGTTGTTGTTTGTTTGTTTGTTTTTTCGAGACAGGCTTTCTCTGTGTAGCCCTGGCTGTCCTGGAACTCACTCTGTAGACCAGACTGGCCTTGAACTCAGAAATCCGCCTACCTCTGCCTCTGCCTCCCAAATGCTGGGATTAAAGGCATGCGCCACCACTGCCCGGCTTAATCCACTCTTAAAATCTCCTCATTTCTCTTTTTTCCTATGAAACAAAGACCAGGACTGGAGCAACAGTGTCAGCCTAGAGAGCCAAACGGCCACTGTGCTTCATATAACATCTCACATCCAATGCAACCAAGACTCGCGCTTGCAGGACCTGAACAGGAGAACTCCGGGTCTTAGAGTGGTAAATTCAGCGGATGTCAAGAGGTGCAGGAGCTCCCGAACCTTTCCCAAAAGAGGGCTGTGGCCACACCCAGGAAGGAGCAATTAGTGCAGTCTCGGGATTCCAGCCAGTGAAACGGCGCCTGGGCCCGACGTGGAACTACAACCCCCAGGCTCCCCGCGCGGCCGCACGTGGTCCCGCAGCCCGAGATAAAAGCGCAACGGCGCTGCTCGGTGGAAATCGGGTCTCCAGCACACAGGAGCAACCGGGTGGTCGAGGTGAGCGCGGCGCCGCGGACCAGAGGAGTGAAGGCAGGTACGCTGCGCAGGGAAGCTCGGGGACTGTGAGGGCGACCCTGCCGCTTTGGGGCCGGTGACACTCGGGGGATTCTTTTGAAGACCCGCGCAGCCTGGCCTCCGGGAACCCTTGTCAGAATCGCTCTCTTAGCCTTTGAGCAGAAGGGAATTTAGCCATTAACTCGAATACACCTATCTCTTATAGGAGAGGTTGCTTGTATTTTGTGGTTTTTCAATATCTGTATTTCTAGTTTACCAAGTATTTCTCAAGTCATTCTCCTTGTTCAGAACTGCATCACTTCCCCCTCCTCCCTTTTAAAATTTGGCGGCTTTAAAAACCAACTTTTGTCTGTGCTTTGGTATTCCTACGCACAAATGGGGTTTCCAGGGTGTGACTCTCCCTAGCGTCTCAACAAGAACATCCCAAGTTCACTTTAAGTCGTGGGTGCGAGAGCATCGTGATTATTTGCTCTTATTTCAAACGATGAAATATTTCAAAGCATAATAATCCCAAGTTGATCTTGTGTCGCAAGCTGGCCGAAGACTCTGATCCTCCTGCCTCCAAGTGGCTTGCAGTCTTGGACAGAAATGATCTTGCTTATAACTCTGTAGTTTTTAATAAAAAGCAACTGTTCAGGAAGAAATCTGAAGTTAAATAATTTTCTATTTGGAGGATTAAGAAATCCTCTCCTCCCCTCCCCTCCTCTCCTCCCTCCCCTCCCCTCCTTTCTCCTCTCTTCTCTTTTCTGAGACTAGGTGTCTC
The DNA here is from genome assembly GCF_008632895.1 of Mastomys coucha. Taxonomy (NCBI): domain Eukaryota; kingdom Metazoa; phylum Chordata; class Mammalia; order Rodentia; family Muridae; genus Mastomys; species Mastomys coucha. Next base: position 50,633,961 of record NW_022196891.1, on the reverse strand, counting down.
TATTATATAGCCCTGGCTGTCCTGAAACTATAAGTAGACCAGGCTAACCTTGAATTCACAGATCTGTTCCCTCTGCCTCCCAAATGTTGGGATCAAAGATGTGTGTCATCATGTCCTGCTGAATCCTCTGGGTTTTGTTTTGTTTTGTTTTGTTTTGTTTTGTTTTGATGTCCTTCAATGGGTCTTATGTAACTCAGGCTGGTCTCCACTCATACGCAGCCACAGATGGGTTTGAACTCCCGACCCCGCTGCCTCCACCTTTCAGATGCACCGCAGTTCCTTGAGTCTTCGAGTGAGTTTGAAAAGTGAGCTACACTGAAGGGATTGAAGTGGGAGACAGATGCTATGGAGCAAAGAAAAGCCACGGGGAAAGGCAGGCAGGCAGCGGCCTCCGGAAGGGGTTTGAACCATGGAGCTGGTACATTGTAGGCATGAAGAAACCTTCCAGGCAGGCGGAGTTGATGTCATCTGACTAGGAAAAAAGCAAGATTAGAAATGTGGGTGTTCTGGGGGTGACTGCCAGCCCCACTCCTTTTCTTCCACAGGCCTTATTTTTTAACTACTCAAACTGCATCTAAGTGGTGATTCGTTTAATAGCTTTCAAAGACATCTAAGACTTCCCGATCAAAACTTAAAGATGTTCTTAGTCAAATATGAAATAAATGCAGCCAGAAGCCCAAGAGGATGGGAGTCTAGGTGGCAGGAGCTGACTATTTTTGATCTAGGATGCTTTAATGCTGATTGCTCAAGCACTTAGCTTCTTATCATTTTAACCTCCTTGGGCCCGGGTCAGTGATTACAGATCCAGATAAAAGGTAGCACCGCCTAGGTCACGAGAGACCAGCAGGAAAGGGGAAGGGAGGAGTTCCAGGTAAGGAGATAACCGGTTATGTCACTCGGGACCTCAAGAGACTAAAGTACTGAGTAGTGGGGAGGAGGCAGCGGCACAAATGACTGTTCCACAAGGCAGGACTTCATAGAGAGGGTACTAGGCATGTGCCTGGCACAGCCGTCAAGCGCATTTTACACTGTGTTTACCACAGTGACTGGTATCCTTGCTACTGGGGGATAAAGAAGCATAGAGAGAAACGGTGGAGCCACGATGCAGTCCGACTCCAGGGCTACCCTGTAAGGAAAGGGAAGGACTTGGGAACTAAGATGGCAGTTCACTTTGAGGATCTTGGGTTAAGATCACTGTAGGGATGACAGATGGAGACTTGCAGCGGGCATTTCCTCCTGCATGCTGAATCCAGGCTCTCTCCCAGGAAGTTCGTTTCCTCTGTATGAGAACTATGTATTGGGTCTTCCACATTAAGAAGGTCAGGTTCACTCTGCCAGTGGAAAGTTCCATCAGTCCCACATGAAGGAGTGGAATGAGGCTCTCTGCTCCAACAGGGAGTATCTATCAGGGAATTTCCTGTCAGGTTCAGGCACCTACGTGGTCATCACACATGAGCTGAAAACTGGGTGTTGAGCTGAACAGATAGCTCAGGGGTTAAGAGCACTGTCTGTTCTTCCAGAGCTCCCCAGTTAAAATCCCAGCAACCACATGGTGGCTCACAACCATCTATACTGGGATCTGGTGTCCTCTTCTGGCATGCAGGCGTACATTTAGATAGAGTACTCATATACATGAAATTAATAAATAAATCAAAAAAAAAAAAAAAAAGGAGAAAGAAAGACAAAGAAAACCGGGTGTTAACTGGGGTGTAGCTTAGTTGACTAAGTGCATACCATGCACAAAAACCTGGGTTTCATCCTGAACCACAAAAAACAAAACAAACAAAAACAGAACAAAATGTGGTGGCACATGCCTTTAATGTACAGCTTACAAGTAGAGGTTGGATATGGTGGCACACATCAATAATTCCACAGAGACAGAAAGAACAGGAGTTCAAGATCACCCTCCAAAACACAGTGAATGGAGGTCAGTAGGTCTTACAAAGACCCTGACTCAAAAACAAAACAAAACAAAACAAAAAAAGCAAAAGGTTCAACCACTTGCTGCCGAGCCTGACAGCCTGAGTTCGATTCTGGAATCTATCTACACTGTGGAAAGAAAGAACTGATTCCCACAAGTTGTCCTCAGACCTTTGTACATGTGCTATGTGTGCCTTGTAGACCTAGACACATGCACAATAAATGTCTAAAAGAAAAGAGACCCCAAAAGTCTACAAAAGCTGCAAAATGAATAAAATCAGATTTCGAGTATCAGAGGGTACTTGGTTAGGTGGAGAATGCTAATGATTCATTGAAGTCTTTTAAGTACTGGATTTTGGTGGGATTCCAGCTTAAGATATGAGTTGAGAAAAGAATTCTGGGGCTGAAGAGATGGTTAAGAGCACTTGATTGCTCTTCCAGAGGACCAAGGTTCAATTCCCGCCATACACATGGCAGTTCACAATTGTCTGTAACTCCAGTTCCAGGGGATCTGACACCCTCACACAGACATACAGACAGACAGAACACCAATGCATATAAAAATAAATCTTTTAAAAAGAGAGAGAGAGAGAGAAGAAGGAAAAGAACACCTTCTTTCTACTATATTCAACTTAAGTAATACCGATCTTGTACAGTTGAGGCCCCTGAGTGAAGTTATACCCCAGGCCTGGTCTGCTGGATCTTCCTCCTCCTCCTCCTGAGGTCTGGGTTTCTCCAGCTCTCTGTAGCTAAGATGGAAGACCTTCCAGGTAGTATTTTCCCAGGCCCACCCTCTCTTTGTCTTTAAAGCTTCCACACCAATATAGTTCGACTCTAAATCTTTTTTTTTTTTTTTTTTTTAGTTTTTCGAGACAGGGTTTCTCTGTCCTGGAACTCACTCTGTAGACCAGGCTGGCCTCTAACTCAGAAATCCGCCTGGCTCTGCCTCCCAAGTGCTAGAATTAAAGGTGTGCGCCACCACTACCTGGCTCAGCTCTAAATCTTTACATTCCTCTACTTATTCTGGGTGTTTCTCTCTTGTAAGTTTGTTTTACAATTCTAAGCTGGGAATGAACTTTGGCCTTGGAGTTTGATCATTAATGGACATTCCTTGAAGAAAGAGAGTGATGACACCCTGTTTTCCAGACCTTCCAGCAGCCCGATGGCCTTCCCTAAGAAGAAACTCCAGGGCCTTGTTGCTGCCACCATCACTCCGATGACCGAGAATGGGTAACTATCAGGGGGGCCAGAAGGGCACCTGTTCTGAGTCACTGGAAAGGCCAGAGGCTCCAATCTCCACTGAACCTCTGCTGGGTAGTCTTACCAAATGGTAGTTTCTGCAGTGTGCCTGAGAAACTAAGCCTAGATAGGGCCAGTGGAATAGAGGAGAATCCCGTCTTAGCATGAGTACTGTCCAGGCCCCTCTTGGGAATCCTGTCATTTTGGACATTTGGGTTTTGTTTTGTTTTGTTTTGTTTTGAGACAGGGTTTTTCTGTATAGCCCTGGCTGTCCTGTAACTCACTCTGTAGACGAGGCTGGCCTCGAACTCACAAATCCGCCTGCCTCTGCCTCCCAAGTGCTGGGATTAAAGGCATGTGCCACCACTGCCCAGCCATCATTTTGGACATTTGTATCATTGAGTGACTTGACAGTGTGGCTCACTGTAGAGTCTGTGCTTGGGTTTGATCCATGGAACTCACCTCAAAAAAGGTGGGGGTGGGGGTGCTGAAGAGATGGCTCAACTAGAAAGGTGCTTGCTGCACAAAGGTAAGGACCAAGGGCAGATCACCAAGATCTCTGTAAAAATCAGGTAATCCCAGGGTTGCAGAGGTAAAAACGGGAGGATCTCTGGAGCTTGCTGACACGCTGACAAGTCCGTCTATCTGAGTCAGCAAACTTCAGGGTTAGTTCAGATATTGTCTCAAAACATAACAATAATATAGCCCAGAGCAGTTAAGGAAGATATGTGAAGTCAGCTTCCAACTTTCGCACATGTAAACATGTACCCACATACATGTATGCTCAGAAACACATCCACATTATACTACACACACACACTGCACAAAGGAGACAAAGCAGGCTGTTGATGGACTTGCCTTAGGGTTTGTATTGCTGTGATGAATGACCGAAAGCAAGCTGGGGAGGAAAGGATTTATTTTGCTTATGCTTTGTATCACAGATCATCATCAAAGGCAGTTGGGGCCGAAACACAAAGCAGGAGCTGATGCAGAGGCCATGGAGGGTGCTGCTTACTGGCTTGCTTCCCCTGGCCTGCTTAGTCTACTTTCTTTTTTTCTTTTCTTTTTTTTTTTTTAAGATTTATTTATTTATTTATTTATTTTATGTATATAAGTACACTGTAGTTGTCTTCAGACACATCAGAAGAGGGCATCAGATCTCATTACAGATGGCTGTGAGCCACCATGTGGTTGCTGGGAATTGAACTCAAGACCTCTGAAAGAGCAGTCAGTGCTCTTAACTGCTGAGCCCTCTCTCCAGCCCTTGTATTTTCTTTTGTGAGACAGGGTCTCTGGACATAGCCCTGGCTGTCCTGGAACTCACGCTGTAGACCAGGCTGACCTCGAACTCATTACCTACCTCTGCCTCCCAAGTGCAAAGATTAAAGACACAGCTTTGTTATAGGTATCTTATGGAGTTATGGAGGCTTTTTTTTTTTTAAGTCCTTCTTTCCAAATGACTAGCTTGAGTCAAGCTGACATACAATTTTCAAGGACCAGTGTCTTAGGTGTCCGGTATGCTGTGAGAAAGAGCAAGACATCAGCAAGGTGGACTCATCAGACATCTTTCCAGTCTCATTTAGAAACTGATTGGGAGGTGGGGGTGGGGAAAGGAGGGAAGACAACCTAGGTAACAGTTGATGGTTGTTGAGTGTTTTACACAGGTGTCTTGACTTCGAGATGCAGCCTGTGGCAGCCCCTTTGCCTGCATGATCACATAATGGCCATGCACCATACATGATTCTGCACTATACATAACTCCTCCTAGGACACCTGACACAAGTGAGCAGGCACTTCCCCCATCTGGGTGTTATTAACCCATCAGAGGTGAATTCTGGCTTCTCTAAGCATCCTCTTCCTGTAAGAAAAAACTTATCACCAGACCTGCATTGCAAACTGATGGGCATTAGTAAGATAATCTTTACTACAGTGCTTGGCCACTGCACAAGACAACAGGTTTGAATTATCATTGTGGAAGAGACAAGGATTCGAGGAAGATGGGTTAATTAATACTCCTTAAGAGGCCTTTCTTTGGGGAGTTCTATTCCTGAATTTGTAAACCTAGTAAGAGCTTTTAATTCTCATCCAAAGGTGGTCCCTTAGATGTTTGGAGCCCAAGGCTTGTAAGATATATGAAAAACTCCCATCCTTCCTGGATCTAACTTGCTGAAGTATTATGTAGATCCCTCTGCTGGCTAATGGTCTTTGTTTTCTGTTACTTCTCCCTTTTCCCAGCTTCTGGGAAAGGCTGAAATCAGCTCTTTCTCAATGCATCAGCCACTTGTGGGGTAGATAAGCAAGAGGCATGTGACTACTGGAGCAGACTGGACAAGTGAGTGTCACAGCTCAGCACATTCCATCCCCTTCTTGCTACATCAACTTCAAGTGGATTCTCCAGACAGCCTTACTTTTCATCTGGGACACCCTGGGGACAGCTGAGCATCCTTCCTTAGTCTGCTGTTATCTAAAGGCACAGACCCAAAGTACTAGAGATAACTAGCAGGTCTCTGGAGCCCAGGGGGTAGCTTGCTCGCCTGCAGACTCAGCTCTTGGGAGGGAAAGTCGAGAGAATCGGTCAAAGTTCACGGTGCTCCGCGAGTACAGGGACAGACAGATTGAGCTATGTTGACTCTTTTTTCTCTCATCACTTGGCTCCATCAAAATACTCTTATAGGGCCTAGAGATTGCTCAGTGGTGAAGGCACTGGCTACTCTTCCAGAAGATCTGGATTGAAGTCCTAGCACCCACATGACAGCTTATAACTGTGTGTAACTCCAGTCCCAGGCATCTGATGTCCTTTGAGGGTGCCAGGCATGCACATGGTGCACTAAATTACATGCAGGCAAAACTCCCATACATGTTAAATAACTAAATATAAAAAAATTAAAACAAATAAAACTACTTGTATACATACAAAAAGTTTAGAATATCCAAGAACAAGTAGGCATTAACCTATTTAGCCAAAGCAAAATCTGCCCTTCTGATGTGTTTCCAAAATGTTACACCTAATGAGAAAGGCACTGGACTGTAGTACGTGAGAGTCTGTCCAGGCAATGTGCCAATGTGATAGTGTTTCTAATCTGGCTTACAACAGAAAAGCCTCCATGGTTCCAAATGACTGAATACAGACTATGTATGTATATGTGTATGTATGTATGTATGTATGTATGTATGTATGTATTAAGACAGTCTATCCATTTATCTCTGACTGGCCTGAAACTCGACTTTTAGATCAGGTTAGCCCTGAACTCAAGAGATTCACCTGCCTTTGCCTCCCAAATGCTGGAATTAAAGACATGCACCATCATGCCTAGGCTTTTTTCTCCTTAATTAATTCGGCTCTCAGTCGAAGATGATATCCAAGCCAGGCAGTGGTGGCGCTCACCTTTAATCCCAGCACTTGAGAGGCAGAGACAGGCAGATTTCTAAGTTCAAGGCGAGCCTGGTCTGCAGAGTGAGTTCCAGGACAGCCAGGGCTACACAGAGAAACCCTGTCAAAAAAAAAAAAAAAAAAAAGAGGAAGATGATATCCCAGAAAGGGGAAGTTAGCGAGGTGGGGTGTGGCTAGTTAAAGCATCTGCCAGATTTACACCAAGGTGCTGTCTTGCCTTTAAGAGGCCTGGAGAAATGGCTTCCTAGTTAAGAGCACTCACAGCCCTTGCAGAGGAGCCAGCATCCACATAGTGACTTTCAACAATCCTTAACTCCTAATTCTAGTTCCGGGGGACCCAGTGCTCTCCTCTGTCCTCCTCGGGTATTAGGAACTTACACAGCCCACAAACATACAGGAAAGTAAAATATTCACACTGTCTTAGTTAGGGCTTTATTGCTGTGGAAAGACACCATGACCACTGCAACTCTTTTAAAGGGAAAGATTAAATTGGGGCTGGCTTACAGTTCAGAGGTTCAGACCACTATCATCATGACCACTGCAACTCTTTTAAAGGAAAAGATTTAATTGGGGCTGGCTTACAGTTCAAAGGTTCAGTCCACTATCGTCATGGCAGGAAGCGTGGTGGCATCCAGGCAGACATGGTGCTGGAGAAGGAGCTGAGAGTTTTACATCTTAATCTGCAGGCATTAGGGAGAGACTGTGTCACACTGGGCATAGCTTGAACATAGGAGACCTCAAAGCCCTCTCCCACAGTGACATACTTACTAATATCGCCACTCTCTGTGGGCCAAGCATTCAAACATGAGTCTATAGACTCTCAGGGTCATACCTGTTCAAACAGCTACACACACACATGTTAAAAAGCAAAAACAAGGACGGGCGGTGGTCGCTCACACCTTTAATCCCAGCACTTGGGAGCCAGAGGCAGGCGGATTTCTGAGTTCTAGGCCAGCCTGGTCTACAGAGAGTTCCAGGACAGCCAGAGCTATAC
>NW_022196891.1:50597243-50626407 GCF_008632895.1 Mastomys coucha | reverse complement strand
GTAAAAACCAAAACCTGTTACCTGGCCGGCACTTAAATCCCCAGGACTCAGCTCACATCTAAACAAAGAAAAAGTGCGTGGTAGCACTTGCTAATCCCAGCACAGCAGATAGTACTGGAGGAACCCTGGGAAGTCCTGGCACTAGCTAGCCTGGATTACACAAGAGCAAACAAGACCATGTCTTAACCAAGGTACACAGTGAGGACTGATAGCTGAGGTTATCCTGTGACCTGCACGGCACACACCCTCACACATGCGAACATACCCAGACAACAAGCACATGGACAAAAGATAAAACAAGCCATCCTTCATCTTCCTGAAGGAAGACTTCAGCCATACAATCTCTGGTGCCTGAGGGGCCACAGCCCTCGCTCTTATGCTGTTAGCAGCCTTGAGTTTAACCATTTAGTAAGTCCTTATAAAGTGCCTGTCCCACCAGTTCAGCTCCACCCAGCAGTCGTAAGTGTCCTAGACATCCCTCTCCCTCACTGGCATCTGTTGACTCTCTTCTCCCAAAGCCTTGCTTCTCACTGTATGGTCCTGAGAACAGTTATTCCAGGACCGCATGGGAATTTGATGGGGATGCAAGCTTCAGGTTCTACACATACCACTAGTCAGAACCTGCCTCTGAAGAGTAGTCCCATTAAGGCCTAAGATGAACTAGCCTGAAGCTGAGAACCAAAGGAGACAGCAGAGCAAGTCCCACACAATCTACCTTCTATTTCTGCTGCTCCAGACTGTTAACACAAACAGCAGCACATCCTTCCTTCCCAGGCTCTGTACCTTGACTCGTCCTGTTTTCTCTACTTTTTTCCACTATTTCTTTCTCCTTTAACATTTCGACTTACCCATCAGAATGTTTTTGAGGGTGAAGGGGGTTCCTCCCCTCACCCCTAAGAGTCTATCTTCCCATCTGCTGAAATACACTGGCAAGAGATGGGAGAAGAGAGTGTAATACTAATGTGCCGTGCCTGGGCTCAGCAATCATACAAAACAGGACACTTAAAGGGACAACATGGTTTAGGTTTAAGTTCTCCCTTTAGCTTTTGGGGTGGGGAGAGCTACAGGCACCTTTATGAGGAGAACAAGTGAGCCCAGAGTAGACAGTAGTCTGTAAGTGGTTTTCTAGGAAGATGGTCTTGCTTGGATGGCATATTCCTAGTCACCACTCTAGTGTTTGGTTGAGCAAACATTGGATGCCAGTCGTCATGATGGACATTTCATCTACACAGTCCAGTTTCATCTTGACAGCTCCACCAGGGACCTGGAGCTCTATGTCAGTGCTAGAGAAACTTTAAGAAGTCACTTAAGACTTCTTTAAGAGGGCACAACAACAGGTACCAGGGCTGGAGAGATGACTCAGCGGTTAAGAGCACTGACTGCTCTTCCAGAGGTCCTGAGTTCAATTCCCAGCAACCACATGGTGGCTCACGACCATCTGTAGTGGGATCTGATGCCCTTTTCTGGTGTGTGAAGATTGGTAGTATACTCATATACATAAAATAAATGATTCTTTAAAAACAAAAGACAAAATGCTGGGCAGAAGATGGGTGGGGAGGAGAAAAACAGATGGGGCAGGATGAAAAGAGAACAAATGTCAAGGAAAAAGGTTTCATTTTTGGGGCTGGAGAGATGGCTCAATGGTTAAGAGCACTGACTGCTCTTCTGAAGGTACTGAGTTCAAATCCCAGCAACCACATGGTGGCTCACAACCATCCATAATAAGATCTGATGCCCTCTTCTGGAGTGTCTGAAGACAGCTACAGTGTACTTACATATAATTAATAAATTTAAAAAAAAAAAGAATATTTAAAAAAAAAAGGGTTTCATTTTTCACTCAGCAGTGGCGGTACAAGCCTTTAATTCCAGCACTCAGGAAGCAGAGTCAGGTAGATCTGAGTTCTCTGAGGCCAGCCTGGTCTACAGAGTAAGTTTGAAGATAGCTAGAGCTACACAGAGCAATCCTGTCTCAAAAAACCTAAATAGAAAAAGAAGTTTCATTTCTCCATCAAACACCATCACTTGGCTGTGGCAAGTGCCCTTTCCCGCTGAGCCATCTTACATGCCGAGTCCATTTGTGAATGTACTCCAGAGTGTCTTGGTCAAGGACTGTAAACGTACAACCTACAGCAAGCATCAGGCAGGGATCTGAAAGGCCTGAGGTGGTTGCCTGGACATGGGACCTCTAACAGGGCAGATGTTGATCTTCCTCTTTGACAAATTAGCCCTACTGGTAGCCTACACCTTTAATCCCAGCATACTATGGACAGAGGCAGGCAGATCCTTCTGAGTTTGCTGACAGCCCTGTCTACATAGTGAGTTCCAGGACAGCCAAGGCTATTTAGAGAGACCCTGTCTAGGATAGCCAGTGTTGTGTTGTATAAAAATAGAGAAGGAATATGTTCAGCACCAAATGTTATGTTATATAAAAATAAAGAGAAAAGTACTATGTTTGATGGAGGTGCAGTCAGATGTGGAAGAAGGGGCTGCCTCCAAGGGCCCATTCTGAGACATCCCTTCCCTCTGAGGGACCAGCTTCATGACGGTGTAGTATAGAATAGAGTTTATTCAGAGCATGGAGTTGAGAGAGTAGTAGACAGAAAGGCAGAGAGAGAAAGTAGAGGGATAGAGGCCACCCTCGAGCACATGGGGGGTGGGGAGAGGACAGAGCAGAGCAAGCAGGCAAGTGAGCAAGAGAAAGAGGAGTGGGCCAGCAGCCCCTTTTATAGTGAGTCAGGCATACCTGGCTATTGCCAGGTAACTGTGGGGCGTAGCTTAGACGAAATGCTAACAGCCAGGGTTACATAGTGAGAACCTGTCTCAAAAAAGACAGGCCTAGCTTTGTTAGATATCTGGATTTTCAGTCATTTATGGGTGTACATGATCGTGTGTGTGTGTGTGTGTGTGTGTGTGTGTGTGTGTGTGTGTGTGTGTGTGTGTGTGTGTTTTGTGCATGCGCATGTGGAAGGCAAAAGACAACCTGAAAATATTGTTCCCTGCGTGCCATCCACCTTAATATTTGAAGCAGAGTCTCACTGGTCTAGAACTCAAACAAGTAGCCTAGGCAAGCTGGCCCATGAGCCCCAGGGATCTGCTGCCACCTCTCTGCACTGGTATATTTTTACGTGAGTTCTGTACCTCAAACTCAGGTTCTTTGGTCTGCAAAGCAAATATTTCACCAACTAAACCCAAAAAAAGCCTTTCTCTATGCAAAAGAAGTTTAACACTGAAAGTCAAACAGAAGTTGTTCCAAAGGGTCACCCCTTTCCAGCCTTTGCTGAAGTTCCAAAGGGACATAGGCTGAGAACCTTTTCTAGGTGATTCTTCCACTGCCCTAGAAACTCTAGTGTGGGTGCCGTTCCTAAAGGCATTTAAAAGCTTCCCAGACTGTGCTCGCTCTCTTCTTAAAAAGATAGATAATGCATCTCCTAGGAACCCAGGTAGAATTGTCACCCAGGGCAGCCTGAAGACGGGTGGCAGAGAAAGGGGAGAGTACAGGAGGAACCCCTTCTGACTGAGCCAGAAAAAAGCAAACAAAAACAAAAATGTGAAGTTCACCAAGGAAAGAGAAGAAATTTGACTTTCACCTGCCTACATCTGCTCGAGGGCTCTACCAGGTCCCTAGAAAAATGTGTGCCAGGAGAGAGCCAGACAGAGTGGGAGGAAAGAGAGGAGTTTGAGTTTCACCCCAGCTATCCTTTCAAGCCCAGCCCCATGACTGCTTCCCAGCATCCCTTCTTGGGATTTACCATCCACTCCAACCTGGTGCACTTAGTTCTTAACTTAGCCACACCTTCCAGGTTTTAGTTACTTGTGTATACACCAACTCCTTCACTCCATTAACATTATAGTGAAAGTTACAAAATATCACACAGGAGGTATGGGGGCCTGAAGGCAAAGTTGAGCAAAGAAGTACCCACTTCTTTCAACACTTCTTTGTGAGTTTTGTGAAGCAGGACTGGGGTAGTGTTATGTTGGGGCCTGAGCCACTGTAGAAAGTGCCCTTCCCTCTTGGCTTTAGAACATGGCTTTAAGTCTATCCCCACGCACTCCTTCCTGCCCCTGGGCCATGGGCAATCACCACCCACAATGCCATCTTTGCTGTTAGTTTCCCCGTTTATCTCAGGATCTGCCCCTTTCTTCTTTTCTCTCTTTGTTTCTATTCCCTTAGCTGAAATAACCTTTGATGTCTGTTTTCTAGATTTTTTTTATTGTTATTTAAGGAATAAGATGAAAAGAATGATAATGAGGCTAAACCCAAATCAGGAGCCTCGGTCCTCCTATACAAGAGCAGAAATGACAGCCAACTAGGTCTCTGTGTTCTTGGCAATGTAACCCGTGGTTCTGCAGCAGTAAACCCAGACTCACCACCCAGTTTTCCTTTGAATTTTTACTCTTGGTCATCCATCCTCCCTACCTTAATTGTCTTTTTCTTTTTTTCTTTGTTTTTTGTTTGTTTGTCTGTTTAGTTTTGTTTTGTTTTTGAAACAGGGTCTCTCTGTGTAACCCTGGCTGTCCTGGAACTCACCAGGCTGGCCTTGAACTCAGACATCTGCCTGCCTCTGCTTTGAGACTGCTAAGATTAAAGGTGTTCACCATCACTGCCCGGTGCCACCTTAACTTTTTATAGTGGTAGGCTATTTAGTGTAGTTTTTTTAGCCCAATTTATTTTTAAATTATTATGTTTTTAAGGGAAAGCACCCTTATCACCTTACGCATCAGATCTTCACAAAGTCATTGAGCTTCAGACTGAAAAGTACAGGCAGGTCACATGGGGAGTTTGTTAAAATGCAGATGATCAACCAGTTGTCATAGGCCATGCCTGCAATGTCAGCAGTTGAGAAGCTGCGGCAGGACCATCTGGAGTTCAAGGCCAGCTGCAGCTACCTAGGGTGAGGCCAGCCTGAGTTACACGAGACCCTGTGACTGGACATTATATTCACATCTTATTGAGAGAGCTCAGCTGAGACACAAAGAGTGAAGACAAGGAGAATACGAAGGTTATTGCCAAAAGAGTGTTCTTCCCAGCAAGGGAAGCATGGGGATCTGCTTCGGGAGCTCTAGACGAATTCAGTCCTAGGCACGTCCAGCAAGAGGCCACTTCTGAGCACCTCAGTCTAGTTTATATGTATGAGTGTGTTGCCTCTGTTTGGATGGGTGCTATGTGCATGGCCGTTGCCTGAGGAGATCTAACAAGGATCACTGAAACTAGAGTTTCTGATGGTATGAGCCACTGTGAGGGGGCTAAGAACTAAATCTGGGTCTTCTGCCAAAAGCAACAAGCAAGTGGTCTTAACCTCTGAGCCGTCTCTGTAGTTGTGATGGGCAAGAGGACCCACATGATGGACAGAGAGAACAGGTCATAATTTTTAAAGGAAAGCTGGTAGAAAGTTTCTCAAGGAAAGAAGAGAAGAGAAAGAAAGAGGAAAAGAAAGGCCAGTGAGATGGCTGAGTGGGCAAAGGTGTTTGCCATACCCACAAGCCTGATTTCATTCAATTTTGATTCAATCCCTGGGACCTACATGATAGACAGAGAGAGCAGACTCTCCAAAGAGGAGAGCACACACACACACCATGCATCACTACCACCAGTTTATGTCTTGTGCATATTGGGCAAGCCATCTATCAACTGAGCTATGTACTCAACCCTAGAGGAGATTTTTTTTTTAAAGGTTTATTTATTTATTATTATATGTAAGTACACTGTTGCTATCTTCAGACACACCAGAAGAGGGCATCAGATCTCGTTAAGGATGGTTGTGTGTCACCATGTGGTTGCTGGGATTTGAACTCAGGACCTTTAGAAGAGCAGTTGGTGCTCTTACTTGCTGAGCCATCTCTCTACCCCCCCCCAGAGTAGATTTTTAATAATTATTAATATGAGCAGTTCATGAGCCAGGAATTGGTTGAACATCTAAGAAAAGACTAACTATGCATATTCCCCATTTCCCCCTGTCTTAGAGAAATCAACTTTCCTGTCATTGGCCAGTATGTGGATTACCTGGTGAAGGAACAGGGGGTGAAGAACGTTTTCGGTAAGTCATCTTGAGACACCTCTGTATTTGTCTAGCTCAGGCCTTAGCAAGTCATAGATCTCACTTGACCTGGAGGTCATAGGGCATGTGTCAGAGGTCATGGTGGAGCCGGTTAGGCTAGACTAACTAAAAGTGGTGAATATGTAGGCTTACTGACTATAGATTCCTGTATGTAGAGCACCTCGTTTGGCAGTGTGCCAACAAATACAGCGGTTTTTATCCCCCACTTAGATACAAAACGTTATGTCTTAGAGACCCTTGAGGTCATGAAACCAAAAGAGGGTAGAAAAACAACAAAGCCTGCTTAAGTAACAGTTTAGCTCCCTGATACAGGCCCTGACAAAGTGGAACATACCTTTAATCCCAGCACTTAGGAGGTTGAGGCAGGTGGATCTCTGAGTTCAAGGACTACCCAGTCTACGGAGTGAGTTCCAGTACAGCCAGGGCTACACAGAGAAACCCTGCTTTGGAAGGCAGGTAGGCAGACAGACAGACAGACCTGTTCATTTTGAAGGGAAATAGAGGAGCAGTAGATCTGGGAGAGAGGGGAGGTGGGAGGGGCTGACTAGAGCAAGGGGAATCTGCGATTGTGCTATATTGTGTGAGAGAAGAATAGATAAAAGAAAAAATAAATTTACAAGGGGTTAAAAAATAATTATAAAAATAAATAAATAAATAAATAAATAAATAAATAAATAAATACAAATTAGATCAATGTGGTAGCATGCACCTACAATCCCAGCACTTCAGAGGCTAAAGCAGGAAGAGGATCATAAGGCCAACCTGGGATACAGTGTAATAACACTCTGCCTTTAAAAAAAAAAAATCATTGAGCTAGAGAGGTGGTTCAATGGCTAAGACTCTTGCTACTTTCACAAAGGACCTTGGTTCAATTTCAGGCAGCTTCCAGCCATCCCATAACCCCAGTTCCAGGAGATCAAAATGCTTCCTCAGGCACATACAAGCACACAGACACAGAAATTAAAATAACATATATATATATATATATATATATATATATATATATATATATATATATATATATATATATATATATATATATATATATATATTTAATTCCCACCTGTCCCTAATGGCAAGGAATGATTTCTAACCAGTCACAGTTGACCTCCTTACTGTTTTTGACTAGCTGAAGGTAGAAAAAGGACCAAGTCTGAAGTAAAAAATGGACAAGTGGCATGTTCCCCTCCAGGCTCCTTCTCTGTTTATTCTTTGTGCCCCTTCCTCTCACACAGGGGCTTCAGACCCAACCCTTCCAGACTTAGGATTGGAGGAACAAAAAGCATTGCCTGGTCCTACTGACTGACTCTTTGTTTAAAACAGTGAACGGCACCACTGGAGAAGGCCTGTCCCTGAGTGTCTCTGAACGTCGCCGGGTCGCGGAGGAATGGGTTAGTCAAGGGAGGAACAAGTGAGTAATTATGCTGGGTGAGCTGCTCACTCACGGGCAAGATCTGTGCCAGTTCCTCCCCCCTGTCCCAGTTGGCTGGGGGGGAGATCTGAGCCTCCCACACATGGCAAGGGACTTCAAGGGCACCTGGACCACAGAACACACCAGCTTTTATTCAGAAACTACCTCTAATCTGCCTGTGAGGCCAAGCTTCTCAGGGTTTCCTGTCCTTGGACTGAAAGAGAAGAGGGTGGCCTGCTGTTGTGTATATTACTCCTGTCTTAGTTAGGGCTTCTATTGCTATGATAAAACTCCATAACTGAGCTATAAGCAGCTTGGAGGGAAAGGGTGTGTTTAGCTTATACTGCTACATCACAGTCCATCACTGAGGGGAGTCGGGGGCAGGAACTCAAACAGCAGGAACCCAGAGGTGGGAGCTGACAAAGAGGCCATGAGGAGGGGGGTTTCCTGGCTTACTCCTTGTGGCTTGATCAGTTTGTTTGTTTGTTTGCTTGGTTGGTTGGTTGGTTGGTTGGTTGGTTGGTTTTTTTCGAGACAGGGTTTCTCTGTGTAGCCCTGGCTGTCCTGGAACTCACACTGTAGGCCAGGCTGGCCTCGAACTCAGAAATCTGCTTGCCTCTGCCTCCCAAGTGCTAGGATTAAAGGCATGCACCACCACTTTCCTGCTGATCAGTTTATTTTATTTTGTTTTATTTTATTTTTATATTTTATTTTATTGATTTTTGGTTTTTTGAGACAGGGTTTCTCTGTGTAACCTGGCTGTACTGCCACTCTCTCTGTAGACCAGGCTGGCCTGGAATTCACCTGCCTCTGCCTCCCAAGTGCTGGGGCTAAAGGTGTGCACCACCACCATCCAGGTTATTATTTTCCTATATGCCCTAGAACCATCTGCCTATGCAGAGCCCTCCCACAGCAAGAAAATCCCCTAGAGCAGCGGTTCTCAGCCTCCCTAATGCTGCGACCTTCTAACACAGTTCCCCATGGTGTGGCGACCCCCAACCATAAAAATATATTGTTGCTACTTCATAATTGTAATTTTGCTACTGTTATGAATCATAATGTAGGTATCTGATATGTGACCCCTGCCAGGTTGAGAACTGTGGCCTTCAATTCTAGGACCTGAAGACTTGCCTTCAGGCCAATCTATGGAGGTATTTTCTCATTAGGATTCCTTCTACAGATGGCCCTACCTTGTGTCAAATGGACATAAAGCTACCCAGTGTGTCACATGGAGCACAGTGTGCCAGGAGACTGATGTGCCCTGGTATCTTTTTTATTGTTATTATTTTCCTTTTTTGAGACAGGGTTTCTTTACTGTCCAGTAACTATGTAGAACAGGCTTGCCTTGAACTCACTGAGACTCACCTGCCTCTGCCCCTGGAATGCTGAGATTAAAAGTGTGTGTACCACCAACCACGCTTGCTTTCTCCGGACCGCTCTATTCTTTAGACTTAGCCGTGCTAACCAATGTCAAAGTCATTCCGCCTTCCCCCCTCCCATGTTGCTCTTATGTCTTTAGTCCAACGTAGTCTGTTTCTAGGACCTTGCAGTCATACAACTGGACTGTATTTCTGTGCGGTTTCCCGGGGTGGGAGTGGTTCTGCAGCAGCGCAAAGGTGGATTCTAGCTGGGGAAGGGAAGCTGTGAGGCCTAGAAATGCAGAAACGGTAGCTGAGGTTTCCTTTGTCTGATGGGAGACAGGAAGTCCTGCCCTGCAGCTCCGGGAAGCTGAGGTCAGCCTTTTCTCTTCCTACAGACTATTCCTCTTTTCCTCTGGAGTTTGCCTTGGTTTTCTTTCTGCCCCTTGCTGCTTTTCTTTTTAAGAATGTTTTTTCTTAGCCGGGCGGTGGTGCCACACGCCTTTAATCCCAGCACTTGGGAGGCAAAGGCAGGTGGATTTCTTGAGTTTGAGGCTACAGAATGAGTTCCAGGACAGCAAGGGCTACACAGAGAAACCCTGTCTCAAAAACCAAAAAAGAAAAAAAAAAAAGAATGTTTTTATTATTTATCTATTTTATTTTATAAGTGTATGTGATAAGTTACCTCTACCAACAAAATGAGCCAATTCAAGCTAAATTAAAGTATAAAGGCAGCTTTATTTGAGGGGGGGGTAGCTCTTTACCAGCCACACAGGAGGGGGTCAGTGCAGTTACCATGGAAATCGAGACAGGAGGGAAGAAGAGAGAAAGCATGTGAGGAGAGTTGCATAGAGAGAGGGGAGAGAGAGAACCAAAGTGTCTGGATGTGAGGAAACCCAGTTCTGGGCTGGAAAGTTCAGGGTAGAGGGCGGGTGTTCCAGCCACATCCTATAACAGATAGGGCTGAGTGATGCTGAGAGAACTGGAGGCCAGGTCCACTTTGGTGTGTTAAATACACACCTCAGCTGTTTGTCCTGTATCTGAAACCCAACAGTCTGTAGGTGTGTCACAAAGGCCAGAAAAGGATGTCATATTCCCTACAAGTGGAGTTACAGACAATAGCAAGCCACCATGTAAGTGCTAAGAAAGTGCTGAAAGAACAAGCTAGTGTTCGTAACCACTGAGCCATCTCTCCAGTCCCGTGCTATGTTCTTGGTAAACCAAGCTCATGTTCTTAGCTTCAGAATCCTGCATGTCCTGGAAACTGAGTACCAGCTCCCTTTTATGCCGGTCAGAACTTGATGACCTGGTTCCGTGCTTGAACCCACATTTCTGACTCATGTCTTTTACTTGATATGAAGCTCTTGAGTAGAAGAGTTCTGTCTCCAGATGTTTTGAAGAAAGCCTATGTAAATTTGGATCCTGAAAGAACTGCCTTGCTGTGGTCTTTACAAAAATTTCCTTTCTGCATACTATTGTGTTTTACAAAAAAGAAAAGAGAGCCAGGGATATGTTTGGTGGAGGCTTGGTACAGTGTGGGGGAAAAGGGGTGCCTCTGCGTGCCCATGCTGAGGCATCCCTTCCCCCTGAGGTACCAGCCACACATGGCATAGTATAGAAGAGAGTTTATGAGGAGGGGAGTTGAAGGGGTAGTAGAGATAGAGAAAGGAGGAGAGAGAGAAAGAGAGAGTAGAGGCCAGAAAGAGGGCACAATGGGAGGAGAGGGGAAGGGAGCTAGAGAAGGGAGTGAGGAGGGGCAAGCTGCCCCTTTTATAGTGAGTCAGGCACACCTGGCTGTTGTCAGGTAACTGTGGGGCACAGCCTAGAAGAAATGCTAACACATGCACTTGTATATAGAAAGTGTGTGGCCTGTAGATAGTATGTTGCCTATATAGAACATATGTATAATTTTCCAAATGTTTCTGATCAGTAGTCAACATCAGGAACAAATGGGATTTTGTGAATTTGGAGGAAAAGGACAATTTAAAATAATTTTGGAGGGCTGGATATGGTTTAATCCCTTTAATCCCATCATAATGAGCTCCAGAACTACATAATAGAAAGAACCTATCCCAAAAATAAATAAATAAATAAAATAACTTAGGGGTAGAGGGTAGAGGAAATGGCTCAGCAGGGAAAGCACTTGCCCACAAGCCTAACAGCTGGCGCTCAATCCCCCACCCCTCCTCCACACACACTGGATTATTGCAAGGCTGTAAGCCACCATATGAGTGCTGAGAATCAAACCTGGATCCTCTGGAAGAGCAGCCAGTGCGTTTAGCTGCTGAGCCACCTCTCCAGCCCTAAAATAATTTTGAATAGTGGCCAGTTTACTTTACTATATGAAAACAGAGAAATACCTTCATGCTTTTTTTTTTTTTGGTTTTTTGAGAGAGGATTTCTCTGTATAGCCCTGGCTGTCCTGGAACTCACTCTGTAGACCAGGCTGGCCTCAGAACTCAGAAATCCGCTTGCCTCTGCCTCCCAAGTGCTGGGATTAAAGGCATGGGCCACCACTGCCGGGCCCTTCATGCACTTTTTGAAGTTGTAATGCTAGGGATTAAATTCAGAGCTGCTTCCTACACATTAGGGTACTGCCCTGCCACTGAGACAGATCTGAAGTATCTGTAGCCCTTTTATTTATTTTTTTTTCAAGACAGGTTTTCTCTGTGTAGCCCTTGCTGTCCTGGCACTTGGATCTGTAGACTAGGGTGGCCTCGAACTCACAGAGATTCACCTGCTTTTGCCTCTACCTCTGCCTGCCTCTTGAGTGCAGGAATTAAAGGCATGAGCAACCACACCCAGGTACTTTTTATTTTTAAATAATATTTTTAAATTTTTTGAGAGTTTTATATAATGTATTTTTAATTTTTTGTTGTTTTGAAGACAGATAATTTCAGGAATTTCCCCAGATTGGCCTTGAATTTTAAATCCTCCTGCCTCAGCTTTCCAAGTAGCTGGGATGGCAGACCTGTGCCACTAGACCCAGTTTTCGTGAATTCTTGACTAGTATTAGGGTTTGTGCTTTTTATGTGCATATACATACACCTGTGCCATGGTATGTGCGTGGAGGTCAAAGGACAACTTTTGGGAATGGTTTCTCTTATTTCATGTTGTGGGTCCCAGGGAGTCTTTGGGGTAACTATTAAGCCAGCACAAACCAAGATGGTGCAGCCCTTCTTTGTTCTTCTAAACTCTAGGAGATTCACATGCTTGTCTTCTGCAGGTTGGACCAGGTGGTGATTCATGTGGGAACACTAAGCTTGAAGGAGTCACAGGAACTGGTATGGCTCTGCATCCCTCTCTGAGACTATTCAGGGGACTTTTTTTTAAAAAAGATTTATTTTATTTTATGTTTATGAGTACCCTGTAGCTGTACAGATGGCCTTGAGCCATCATGTGTGTGGCTGCTGGGAATTGAACTCAGGACCTCTGCCGGCCCCCTGCTCGCTCTGGAGTAATTCACTGTAGCTGTCTTCAGACGCACCAGAAGAGGGCGTCAGATCTCATTATGGGTGCTTGTGAGCCACCATGTGGTTGCTGGGATCCGAAGAGCAGTCACAGTGCCCTTACCTGCTGAGCCATCTCGCCAGCCCCGCAGGGGACCTTTTTTAATGCTAGAGTTAATACCAATCCTATATTTGGCTGGAGATCAAATGTGGAACCACTGGAGCAGGTATGGGGCCATGGAAAAGCAGTAGCTCAAAGAGATGCCAACAGTGGATGCCAAGGACCAGCCTCGGCTTGGAGAAGGCTTCCGAGGGAGGGGTGTTTGGGAGCAGCAGAACAAATGATTCCAGGTCAAATTGTGGGTTCAAGCTGGTGGCCTGTGTTCTGTGGAGACGGCTTTCCAGCCTGCTTTCTCCCAGTTCTGCTTTCTTTCTGGAGATCTACAGACAGCTCTCTCAATCTTTCAATCTCTTCTCCTCCCCCCAAACCCCCTGTCTGTGTGTGTTCTGCTTGAGACAGTTCTCCAAGCAATTCTCTCCTGCTATTCTAAAAAATTCTCTAGATAGCTCATCTCCTACAGATCAAAAGCCCAGTCTTTTATTTTACATATCAATCCAGTTATTTACTTCAACTATTTCCTTTTGATTATCCTAAGAATCAGCATTCTGTGACCCCAGCCCCTTAATTCTTAGGAGACAGCAAGCATACTTTTTTTTTGGGGGGGGTGGATTTTGGTTTTTTGAAGACAGGGTTTCTCTGTGTAGCCCTGGCTGTCCTGGAACTCTCTTTGTAGACCAGGTAGGCGCCTGGCTTCATGCATTTTCTTTTAACATTGCAAAAGAACTCAGAGCTCTGGATGCCTCTGTTAATACAGATGATAAAATAGCTAGGTGGAACCTTGTCCTGAAATTACCACTTCTACCAACCTGGGCCTGTGCCCCAGGCTGACTTTGAACTCGACTCTGCCTGCCTTTGTATTTTCTGACAATCTGGCTCATTAGTGCAGATGCCTTTAGATTCATATCATTCATACTGCAACCTTATATTTTTGCATAGTTGAGAAATAATATATTTCCTAACTCATGTTTTTAGAGTTCTCTTCCACAGCCTTAGGGCGGTCCTGCAGGTCCCAGCAGTTACCATTTTGCTGAGACTTCAGCCACACCTTCGCCTCCCGGACGCAGGCTGTCTCAGATGAACATGGAGTCATTAAAATAAACAGAGAGGATGTTCTGTTCCTCGGGGGAATGTGAAAATATGTTCATTATTATACAAGCAAGCCTTATGCTCATGGCAGCCATTGACACTCATAGAGACCCACGTCCTCTGGCCCTGTCCCAGGAGCATGTCCTTCTGTCCCCACCAAAGCCATGCCAGACACAACAAGTGGATAAGAGACAAAGGAACTTCCTCCAGGAAGAGCTGAGGTTGAATATAAAAGCTGCCAAGCCTGCAGAACGTGGGCCAAAGTCCCCGATCTCTGCGAAGTGAGGGAGGCTGTCTGCTGGGCAGAAAGGGAATAAGAAAAGGGCTACGCTGGAGAATGGGGCTCTTCAGAGGTCCAAAACAAAGCTGGTTTGGGGGGTTTTGGGTTCTGTTTTTTTGTAGGGGGAGTTGGGTTTTGGTTTGTTTTTTTTTTTGTTTTGGTTTGGTTTTGGTTTGTTTGTTTTTGTCTTTCGAGACAGGGTTTCTCTGTATAGCCCTGGCTGTCCTGGATTTATTATAAGTACACTGTACCTGTCTTCAGACACACCAGAAGAGGGCGTCAGATCTCATTAAGGAATGGTTGTAAGCCACCATGTGGTTGCTGGGATTTGAACTCAGGACCTTCGGAAGAACTGTCAGTTCTCTTAACTGCTATAGAACATATCAGATGAACTCCCTGTTCGGAGCTGTAGAAACTAGCTAGACACAGTCTTCAGCTAGGACACAGACAGGATCAAGAATGCAGAGACTTGGGTTGCTCTAGGCTTAGTGATACCCAGATATATGTGTAGACAAGATACCTACACTCATAACATCATAAAATAAATACATAAAGTAAAACTGTTAAAGGGTTAGGAGTGCCCAAGGACAGGCTTGTTTTTTCTTTCCTAGGGGAATCGAAGAAGCTATCAGAGCATAGTGCTGTGTGCCTTTTGTTATATTTATACTCTTTTTCTTCTTAACCTTTCTCAACCACATTCTCCATCTGTAACGTCAACTTAAAATATGACTGTTACACCATCCCATGGGAAAGATAATATCATTGAGTAGGCAGAACAGAGGAAGAGAAATTATACATGCAAGTTTCTCTGTTGTACAGGAACTGCTTGTGTCTTAGCAAAGTGGTTTGGGTAGTATGGGAGAATCTTGGGGTGTGTACATGCTGACTGAAATCCAAACAACTAGCCTGACATGGTAGCACAGGCCTTTAATTCCTGTTTTTCAGAAGGTGGAATCAGGCAGATCCTTAGTTCAAGAATAGCCTAAGTGTGGAGTGATCCGGGTGCGGCACACACCTTTAATCCCAGCACTGGAGAGACTGAAGCAGGTAGATCTCTTTGAGGTCAAGCCTGGTCTGCTTAGGAACTCCAGGCCAGAAAGGGTGTGTCAAAAAAACAAAAGCAAGCAGAGATTATCCTGGGTGACTGAAAAGATGGCTCAGAGGTTAAGAGCACTGGCTGTTCTTCCAGAGGACCCAGGTTTGATTCCCAGCACCCACATGAAGGCTTACCACTGCCTGTAACTCCAGCTCCAAGGGATCTGACACCATCTTCTGGTCTCTGTGGATGGCTCTGTACAGACACACTGTTGCGTGTAATTTTAAAAGCCCACGCTAGCTCCGG
Source organism: Mastomys coucha (assembly GCF_008632895.1). Lineage (NCBI taxonomy): Eukaryota > Metazoa > Chordata > Mammalia > Rodentia > Muridae > Mastomys > Mastomys coucha. The sequence continues at coordinate 50,611,304 of NW_022196891.1, read as the reverse complement.
CTAGGCTCTAGAATCAGTCGCTGCCCATTCCTCCTTGCCCGATGCCTAAACCGGTGGTCTCACCCTGGTTCCTGTGGCTGGCTTGCTAAGCCACCCAGACCTGTCCTTCCTGAGGACTCCTGGAGCTACTGTTTGCATTCCACAGACCAACCACCCATGGCCGATCCACGGTTTCGCCCTCTCTCTTGCCCAACTAAATTGTCACAAATGGAAAACACCAGACAGCCTTAATATTTAGTACCAGCCAGATTTGTATTGATAAAGCTCCAACCCCAATATGTCCGTGTAAGGAACATACAACTCAGTTATAATATTTATAAGCTGCTCAACTAGGTTAGGCAGGTCTACCACTACACTACACTATTCCCCAGCTATCAGATAGATCCCTTGATACTTGCAACTCCTCCAGGCCACATGGTTCTGCTTCATCTTCTACCTCCTCTTCCTCCATCTTCCTCTCTCCATACCTCCAACTTCCTGCTTCCTCCTTCCTCTCTCTTCTTCTCTAAAACCTCCAGCCCCACCTTTCCTTTCCACTGCCCAATCACAGGCTCTAGCCTTCATTTGACCAGGTAACATGGGGAGAAGGTTCACACAGCATCACCTGATTAGTGACTGATCCACTCCTCGTTGGTGGCAGCCCCTCTTCAGGAAGCAGAATTATCAAAATATATCAAAATACAAGCAGCACCAGGGCAATCCACAACAATACATATAAATAAAAATAAATCAATGAGAATAAATCAAGATGTGCCAGAGAGATGGCACATTACTGTGCAAAAATAAATTAAGCACTGGGCTTACCTGACCAGGTGTCTCTGCTTCTCCATCTGGGACATTCTGGACAATGATGGTTTACTTTAGTGGTCCTCAGCCTGTGGGTCTGAACCTTTGGTGTGGGGGTGGGGCTGAGGGGAGACTGTCAGAAAACACAGATCTTTACATAAAGACTCATAACAGTAGCTAATTCAGAATTAGCGGTGAAAGTAAATTTATGGTTGGAGGTTCCTACACCATAAGGAGCAGGTTGAGAACCACTGTGAATTGGTTAGTCTTTCCATTCTCTAGGATGGGAGTTAGTTGTCAGATCTGAAGAGGTTGTTCCTGAATTCTAGTGACTGTCTGGGAGTAAGCTCTACAGGACTATGGTCTACTATGGCCTTTTTTTTTTTTAAGGCCCAGCATGCAGCAGAAATCGGAGCTGATGGCATTGCTGTCTTAGCGCCTTTCTTTTTCAAGTCACAGAACAAAGGTAAGGAAGGACATTGGTCTGAGTGCACAATGCTTTTTCCTGCTCATCTCTTGCTTTCATTAAAATAAATATATTTTTAATTCATAAACACAAAGTCCTATAGCCTGGAGGTGTGACATTGCAAATGGACTACTCGTTCCTCCTCCAAGTTCCATAGCAAAGACTGTATTAAAGCACTTAGTTCATTTTGCCAGCTTTCTTTTTTGTTTGTTTGTTTTTTTGGTTTTTGTTTTTGTTTGTTTGTTTTTCAAGACAGGGTTTCTCTGTATAGCCCTGGCTGTCCTGGAGCTCACTCTGTAGACCAGGCTGGCCTCGAACTCAGAAATCCACCTGCCTCTGCCTCCCAAGTGCTGGAATTAAAGGCGTGAGCAACCATCGCCCGGCACCAGCTTTCTTAGGGTTGTACTGATGTGAACCGACACTATGACCAAGGCAAATCTTATAAGGGACATTTGATTGGGGCTGGCTTACAGGTTCAAAGGTTCAGTCCATTATCATCAAGCAGGAACATGGCAGCATCCAGGTTGGCATTGAAAGACCCCCAGAACTGGGGAGATCCTTACTCAAGTCTCGGGATGATGCGACCACCCAATAACTCACGAGAGACCGAACTTGCTGCAATCACATGAGGTTTATTTGGGATAGGCCGGTACCAGGGTCGATCTCGTGACCATGCTGGCCAGAGGAGTTAGACCCCGAACACAAGAAGTGAGGGGTATTTAAAGGGAAAAATCACAAACTGGGGGTGGGGAGAGGGTTACAAAGGAAACACAACATAGAAACAGTGGAAAATTTCAGAGGGACCCAACCCAAGGTATTCAGTTAGGGAGGGGATCATATTCCTTCTAGGAATGTAATCTTTTATCTATCGGTTGGTCGGCAGGGTGGAGAGCCTTGTAAACCAGTAGACCTTCATTCCTAGTTCTGCCCTCATTGTGGATCAGTCAGGAGGGGCAGAACCAGAGCCCTGAGGCTCTGAGTTAGCCAAGTTCCTGGAACTGGCTACTCCACATTTTTGGCTTGATACAGAGGTTTTCCATGCCCCCTTCTAGGTAAAGGTTATACATTATACATACATTTCTGTTAAATGCCCTCATTTTAAATTCTAAGATTCTCCAGCCTTTCAGCATGGTGCAGGAGGAACTGAGAGTTCTACATCTTGTTCCGAAGGCAGCTAGAAGACTGGCTTCCATGCTCAAAGCCAATTCCCAGAGTGACAAACCGACTCCAACAAGACCACACCTCCAAATAGTGCCACTCCCTGGGCCAAGCATACAAACCATCACACTAGCTCACCTGGCTGATCAGCTACTCAGCCCCAGCTGGTAGATGTACACGCCTAGTGAAATAAGTTAGGAGGTTTTCAGAGTCGTATGTCAAAGCGTGAGCCCATTTCTTCTCAAAAGACAAGTACAGATGATGGTCGTTTTGAAACTACATGTTCAATTTAGAATTGGTCACCAAAACACCCATTGTCTTCCAAAACAACCTATTGTTTTCTCCTTCTATAATGCTTTCTCTGAAGAAACTATTTATATTCAAATATAAGGAGGTTTCTTTGTGTGTGTGTGTGTGTGTGTGTGTGTGTGTGTGTGTGTGTGTGTGTTTTGGTTTGTTTGGTTTTTTTTTTTTTAAGATTTTATTTATTATATGTATACAATGTAGCTGTCTTCAGGCTCTCCAGAAGAGGAAGTCAGGTCTCTCTAGTTACTGATGGTTGTGAGCCACCATGTGGTTGCTGGAATTTGAACTCAGGACCTTCAGAAAAGCAGTCGGTGCTCTTAACCGCTGAGCCATCTCTCTAGCCAGCCCCTTGTTTGGGTTTTTTAAGATTTATTTATTTTATATATGTATCTCTTCAGACACACCAGAAGAGGGCATCAGATCCCATTACAAATGGTTGTGAGCCACCATGTGGTTGCTGGGAATTGAACTCAGGACCTGTGGAAGAACAGTCAGTGCTCTTAACCGCTGAGTCACCTCTCCAGCCCTTGGCTTGTTTTTTTTGTTTTTGTTTTTAAGATAGGCTCTCAATTAGCCCATCAGGACGATCAGAGATTTAAAATCATCTTCAGCCATAAGGGGAGTTTGAGGCCAGCCTAATGTTAAGTTTCAAACAGGCTGAGGTGCCTATTTAACATATCAGAGCGGACCTGGCTGCCAGGTTCTTCATTGCCCCTCCATCCCTACCATTACAGGGTGTGGCTGGCTACCTGGCCCTCTATCCTGGCCTGCCTTCCTCCAGAGGCTCTCCTATACAATCCCAAGTTTTAGTTAACTGCCCCTTTTGTTCCTCTGGCCTCCTGGCTGTTGCACCTGGCTTCTCTCCCTTCCCCTCCCCTCTCCTCACACAGCTAAGGGTCCTGACCACCTGGACCCTCTCAGAAGTCCCTGACTCTGGCTCTGCTCTCCCACACACATACCTACAGTAAACTTTCTCCTCCACCAGACCTAGGAGCAGCCAAGTCCTTCCTTTCCCTTTTTATGTCTTTTTGTTATTCCCCTAGGATTGATGCTATCCCAATTTAGGGGACAGGGGAGAGAGAGCTATTTGTGCAGAGGATTAAAACCATAACTAAATGCACGGATTGTGGTGGAATGTTGGCAATTGTTGGCAGATAGAAAACAATCACTCATATAGATAAGTAAGTTATTTACTGATAGTTTAAGAACTTGTAATGAGATCTGACACCCTCTTCTGGTGTGTCTGAAGACAGCTACAGTGTACTTACATATAAAAATAAATTAATTTAAAAAAAAAGAATTTAGAATAGACATGTTTTTTTTTCCAGGCTGTTTTGCAATTTTTTAAAAAGATTTATTTATTTTATGTGTATGAGTACACACTGTGAGCCATCATGTGGCTGCTGGAAATTGAACTCAGGACCTCTGCTCACTCTGACGTAATACACTGTAGCTGTCTTCAGACACACCAGAAGAAGGTGTCAGATCTCATCACAGATGGTTGTGAGCCACCATGTGGTTGCTGGGATCCAAACTCAGGACCTTCAGAAGAGCAGTCAGTGCTCTTACCTGCTGAGCCATCTTGCCAGCCCTGTTTTGCAATTTTTTTACATGAGCAGTTTTTCCAAAAAATGAACAGAGAAATGATTATGTGTAACACTTTTCCCAAGTGCTGAACATATTTTCACAGAAGATAAAGAAGGTATGACATGTCACATTGTCCCACTTTTGGGTGTCATGCACAGTGTAAGCCAGCTCTCAGCCTCCGTGTCATGCACAGTGTAAGCCAGCTCTCAGCCTCCGAGTAGGGTCGCAGTTGACTTAATAACCAGAGGCAGGCTTCTGCTCTGTCCAGATCAGTTCCCAAAAAGGGAAAGTGCCCAGTGACATGAGCCACCACTCTTAGCCCTGACACACATACTTTTGTTTGTTTTTTAGAGACAGGGTTTCTCTGTGTAGACCTGGCTGTTCTGGAACTGTCTCTGAAGACCAGGCTGGCCTCAAACTCAGACAGATCCACCTCCCTCTGCCTCCCAAGTGCTAGGATTAAAGGAGTGTGCCACTGTGCTTAGCACTGTTTTTTTTCTTTTTCTTTTTTTTTTTTAAAGGCTTTTTTAGGCACTAGGGATTGAAGCCAGGGTCTGAACTATTCTGGATCAGGATTCGACAACTGAGCTCTACTGTCCTTTCTTTTTTAAATTTTTGAGAAACCTTCTAAGTTACTCAGGCTAGCCCTGAATTTATCTCATTGTGTGTGTGTGTGTGTGTGTGTGTGTGTGTGTGTGTGTGTGTGTGTGTGTGTGTGTGTGTGTGTGTGGTCTGCATATATGTCTTAACCACACAGGCATGCTTGGTTCCCTCAGAGACCAGAAGACGGTGTCAGATCCTCCAGGACTGAAATAGATGGTTGTGAGCCACTGTGTGAGCATAGAAGTCAAACATGGATCCTCTGGAAGAGCAGCTGCTAGTGCTTGTCATTTCTGGACCATCTCTCCAGCCCCCTTATTTTGGCCTTTCTACAGAAAGAAACATAAAACTTAAGGCGCAGTGATGTTTCGTTGTATAGTTGAGCAATAGGGTGGTCAGGAATTTCAGCTTTTCAGAGGTTGGCTGCATCTCACTGAACCATTTCCTAGTGCAGGAAAGCTGCTTGTCTCACTCCCCTTCACGTGACTCCCTTTCTTGACAGATGCCCTGATAAGCTTCCTGAGTGAGGTGGCTGCCGCAGCCCCTGCTTTACCATTTTATTACTACCACATCCCTTCAGTGACTGGGGTAAAGAGTAAGTATGGTTTCAATTCTTCTCAATTCTATTTATTGTATGTGTATGAATGAAAGTGACTTGCTTGCATGTATGTTTGCACCACATGGGTGTTTGGTGACCATGAAAGTCAGAAGAGAACATCAGATTCCCTGGGACTGGAGTTAGAGATGGTCGTGAGCAGCTCTGTAAATAGAGGAAATGGAACCACTGTCCTCTAGGAGGAAGGGTCTGTGTTCCTCTCCTGAGCCATTTGTCCAAAACCCAAGTCTTGTTTTTGTTTTTGTTTTTTTAACATTTTCTTCAGCTTCCCCATCCTAAGTATTCCATTAAGAAATTCTACAGCCAGGCAGTGGTGGTGCACACCTTTAATCCCAGCTCTTGGGAGGCAGAGGCAGGTGGATTTCTGAGTTCGAGGCCAGCCTGGTCTACAGAGTGAGTTCCAGGACAGTCAGGGCTATACAGAGAAACCCTGTCTCAAAAAACCAAAAAAAAAAAAAAAAAAAAAAAAAAAAAAAAAAAAAAAAAAAAAAAAAAAAAAAAAAAAAAGAAAGAAAGAAAAAAAAGAAAAAAAGAAAAGGGAAAAAAGAAAGAAAGAAAGAAATTCTACTATACCTGGAGATGGTGGCACATTCCTTTAATCCCAGCACTCAGGAGGCAGAGGCAGGCAGATCTCTCAATTTGAGACCATCCTGGTCTCCAGAGTGAGTACCAGGACAGCCAGGGCTACACAGAGAAACCCTGTCTCGGAAAACAAAACAAAGAAAGAAACGCTACTCCATCCCACCCTACTGGACTAGACAGGCCACTAGTTAAAATTGCTCCAAAGTGAGCCATTCTGTTACCTCAGCCTTTATCAGTCATTCACGTCACTTTATATGGAGGTACTTAGGCTTAAATAGACTTGATAAAACTGGCTGTGGCAGCATGTGCCTGTAGTGTTTGGTAGAGACAGGTGGTTCAGGAATTCAAAGTCATTCTCTGCTATGCAGATAAGCTTAAGGGCAGCCTAGGCTGCATGAGATTTCTTCTTCTCTTGTTCCTCCTCCTTTTCCTCTTCCTCCTCCTCCTCTTCCTCTTCTTTCTCTTCCTCCTCTTCTTCTTCTTTATAAAATCCCCCCCTTATTTTTAAAGAATTATTTATTTGTTTTATGTATGTGAGTACACTGTACCTCTCTTCAGACATACCAGAAGAGGGCATCAGATCCCATTACAGATGAGCCACCATGTGGTTGCTGGGAATTGAACTCAGGACCTCTGGAAGAACAGTCAGTGCTCTTAACTGCTGAGCCACCTCTCCAGCCACATAGAGAAGTAAGAAAATTTGAACTCTGCTCTCTTGCCTCTTGCCCCCTTGTGCCCCATCTCTCCCCATTCTCTTCACCCCCAACCCTCCACATGGTCATGGCCTATCTCCACTTCTCTGCTCTCTCCTTCTGTCTGCCTTTCTCTGCCTCTGCTACTCTCTTAACTCCCCTCCCCATGCCCTAAATTAACTCTATTCTATACTAAAAAGGAAAAAAAAAACAAACAGAAAATTTGATAAGCTAAAACAGAAAGACTGCCATGAGTTGTAGCTGATGGGGGTGGGGGTGGGGGTGGGAAGCTACATAGTAAGATACAGTGCAGCCTAGGCTAAATAGCATAAACCCTAGGCATATATACCAACCGCTTTGTGTCTCCATATTCATTTAGCTGGTTAGTTTTGCCATACTGAGGCTTGAACTCATACTAGGCAAGTGATGTACCACTGAACTACATCCCAAACCCTCTGCATCTTCTATTAGAAGATAAAAGACAGGAAGCTGCACTAGACAGGACTGCTTGTACCTTCTCCCTGCTGTATTCCCAGTGCCTAGCCTATGGAGAGGTATCTCATCTCCCTAACTTTTCCTCTAGTTTTTTGTTTTGTTTTGTTTTGTTTTGTTTTGTTGTGTGCATTCTGGACAAATATTCTGCTTCTGAGCTACACATACTTTGTGTGTGTGTGTGTGTGTGTGTGTCTGTGTGTCCGTGTGTCTGTGTGTCTGTATGTGTGTGTTGCTAGGGATCAAGCCCAAGGCCTCATGCATGTTAGGTTTTTCCTTCATTACTGAGATATCCTCAGCCCAAGGCTAACTTACCATTCTGAGGAAGAAATGATCTTCCATACTTGCTCATACTTACCACTTAGACAGAAAGCACTTCTCCTCTAGTCACCAAAATGAAATCCATGTAGGGACTTTCCCCTGCCAGCAGTTAGTTCTCCATTGGAGGTGAAGTGTTAGCCGATCAGTCCACTTCTATCTATCACCATCTATCTGGAGATGGCAGCAGATCCTACAGGCTGGGCGGCCAGACCCAGGGGACTGTCTGCATGTCAAATGCTAGTCTCAAGTCCCAGCCTGTGGCCTTTGCCTCTGATCAGTGGCAGAGTGGGGTTCTCCTAACTCTATCCTTGAGTTTGAATGATTTACAAGGGCAGCTCATGGGTCTCAAAGAAATCCTCTTACCTATTAAAGACCTATAAGGTGTGTAGGAAGAGATGTGGGAAGCTTCCATGCCGTCTCTAGGTACAGAGGGACCTCTGTGTTCACCCACCCAGAAACTCTCTAGATCCTATTTTGGGGTAAAGTGGCTTTATTATATAGCTATAACTGGTGATTAATTCAACCTCCAGTTCCTCCCCATCACCAGGTTGGCTCTCCTGTAGTGAGCCCTATCCAGAATCCCAGCCAGTATCACCTCATTTGAACATAAGATGGGCTAGGGCTGGAGATCAGTTTAAAGTACAGCATGCTCACCTCAGATGCACAAAGCACCACATGCAAAGCGTGGTAGTGCATACCTGTACTCCCAGAACTTTCAAAGACCAAAGTTCAAAGCTCTTCTGGGCAGCTATGTAGAGAGACCAGCCTAGGTTATAGTTGACTATATCTCAAAAATGTAAATAAATAAAAGCCGTAGCCCCTTTTTCTTCAAAATACTGGCTATATTGAAACTCACAGTGTAGACCAGGCTAACCTCAAACTTTCAGGACCACCTGGCCTCTGTTAGTCATCTGTTTGCTTGTTTGAGAAGGTCTCACTATGTATCCTGGATGCCCCAGACCAGACTGACCTCAACCACTCGGAAACTGGCTCCTTTTGCCTGTTGACTCCTGGGATTACAGGCATACACCATCTGTGTTTGGCTTTTTTTTTTTTTTTAAAGACAGATTCCTGCCATGTAGCTATGTAGCCCAGGCTGGCCCCAGAATCACCTTGCCTCAGCCTTCAGAGTGCATGGAAATGGGAATACAGTCATGTGTGAAAAGACCACCTCAAGATGGTATTGATAGTTTCTGTTGCTGTGTGGATTTCTGAAGTGTTTGTTGTTCTGAAGTTCGTGCTGAGGAGCTGCTGGACGGGATTCAGGATAAGATCCCCAGCTTTCAAGGACTGAAGTTCACTGACACTGACCTCTTAGATTTCGGCCAGTGTGTCGATCAGAATCACCAGCGACAGTTTGCTTTGCTGTTCGGGGTGGACGAGGTGAGTTACTCCCTGGGCATGTCCCAGTCTCAAAGCGATCCATTCAACTATTTGTGATAGAGTAGCTCTTCTCTTTCTCAAAAGCCTGAATCTCTTTGTCTCTTTTTATCAGCAACTGTTGAGTGCTCTAGTCATGGGAGCAACTGGAGCAGTAGGCAGGTAAGTCTGACCTGTCTTTCCTAGTGATTACAAATATAAAGTCACCCATCACTGAGATAGATGGGCTTCTTGCATATCTGTCCTTTCTGACAGAAGTCCCCTGTAATGACAGGCACGTTCTTTGAAAAGAAACTGAGTAAGGAGAAGTCATTTGTTAGAGTCAGTCATGGAAAGATGGACCCTAACTGGAAAGGAATGGCCTTCTCTCCTCTTCAGCTCTTTCCCCACCTCTGCTCATTCTGTGGTTTGTCTCTCAAATGCTAAGGAAATCCTCCAGCTTTAGGATGGAGAGAGAGGCTTGGAACATTGATACAAACCTATAAGCCAGCACTTGAAAGGTAGAGGAAGGAGGATTAGAAATTCAAACTCATCCTCAACTAATAAAAAGTTTGGATCGAGTCTGAATTCCATCAGACCCTGTCTCAAAGCAGTGACAGGAAAACAAATAAAAACATTCTAGTAGAGTCACATGTGCTAACCCATGCCTGTAATACCAGCATTCAAAGGCACAAATTTGTTGCAGGAAATATTAAAAATGACCACCCCACAAACTCTCTTGGCCCACCAGTACTGGCCAGCCACATCACTATGTCCTGGAGGATTCCTGCTATTTTCTCTCAGCTAGCAAGATCATCTCGCTTACATACAACACTCCACACACCCCACAATCAGTCATCTAGCGCCTAGTTACCTGGTAGAAACATGACTCTTAAGGCTTAACTATCCAATCAGGTTTATATATCAGTAAGATCACAATTTACAAGATGCCAATACAATAATTTCAGAGCCAAATGATTCTAACCTCGTAAAAACCTTAACTACTTGTGGCTGTTTAAAACCACATGGGATCTGAATCCTGTTTGTCTGCCTCCATGATTCTCCTCTGCTCTCTGACTTTTCTCACTCCTAAACTTCTAGCTCCACCTCCTGTCCAATCACAGCCCTGTCACTGCCCTAATGTGATTGGACAGAGAAAATGCTGCAACACAAACTAGGAGGATAGCCATGATTTTGAGGTAGCTCAAAAATCAAAGTAGACTCTGTCAAAAAAAAAAAGACAACAACAAGCAATTGCTGGCTGCTGTTGCAGAGGACCTGGGTTCAGTTCCCAGCACCCACATGGCAGTTCACAGCTGCCTGCAACTATATTTGCAGGCTCTGGTACTTTCTTTTCACCTCTGCAGGCTCCTGCTTGCACATCATGCACATAAACCCACAAGGCGTGCACACACACAATAATAATAATAATAATAATAATAATAATAATAATAATAATAATAATAATAAATCTTAAAGAAAAAAGCTACATTCCACGATAGTCCTTTCTGATAGAAGTCGCCTGTCATTTGCATTGTTTTAGGACATAGCTGTCATTCCTCCAACTTGGAAATTGCATTCCATTGTAATCAGGTGAAGCAGGTGAGCACATAGGCCGAAGGGCCTGGGGACTACAGCTTAGCGGGGCCTATTCTCTCTGTAGTTCCTGATGGTCAGCATCTCAAAGCTGGCTTGTTAGAAGTGTAGTTACAAATGACAGAAATCCATTCAGGCTAACCTGCCTTTAACTTTAAAAAAAACCAATAAGTTAGTTATTATAAAATACTGACAAACCAGGTAACACTCAACTGAGATAAATACATGCAGCCAGACCCTAGAGCCCATGAAAGCCAGAAACTACAAAGCTCTCACCATCCACAGAAAGCCACCCTTCCCCAAGGGTCCCCTGAAGATGTTCACCTCTGCATCTCCTGCACACCTTTGTTTCTCTTCCCTACTTCAGGATATTGTTTGTACTGTCTGACTCAGTTGAGGGTCCACCAAAGTCCAGTTCACTGTGTCAAGGAATCCACAGTGTTGTGGCCTTAGGCCTACTCAGCACAAGACAGCAGTTCAGTCAGTATGCCCACTGTACTTGCTAACTTTACTAGGGTATGCTGCAGGCCCAGTAAACTGTTGGCACCAGCTGGAAGTATATTTCCTCAGGGGTAGCTAAGGCACTTTTCACAAGGAGTCGTGAGATACATGCCTTTGATAAACACTATTGACTTGATCCATTGATGTGACCCAGGCTGACCTCAAACTCACTATCCAGCTGAAGATGACCTTGAACCCCTGATCCTCTTGCTCCACCTCCCAAGTATCTAGAACCTGCTAGACCCAGGCTGGCCTCAAACACAAAGAGGTCCTTCTCCCTCAGCCTCTGGAATGCTGAAATTCAGTCATTTGTGACCATGTACTGCCACATATGACATTTAGTACTTACATCAGTACTACAATGGAGCCCCGGTTGTCTACTCTGAGTCTGTGTGTGTGCCCTAGGCAGCTGTTGGCCTCAACTTCTGACTAAAACACACCCTCCAACTTTTACTCTCAGATTGTATCCCCTCTGGCATTCTCTCTGTTAGCCTCCAGGTTTTCCTTGCATTCCTCAGTCCCTATCTGGCATATTCTGGCCCTAACCTTGAACTTTCCAGCCCAGGGGCTAGGCTGCCCTTCCCCCAGAGGCTCCTCCCTGTTTGGTCCAGACACTTTACTCTCTCTCTCTCTTCCTCTCCCTCTTTCCCACCCTTTCTCTTCTTCCCTATCCCCTACCCCATCTCTCTCTCCCCTTCCCTCTCCCTTGCTCCCTCACTCTCTCCTTCCCTATCTCTCTCCCTTCTCTCTCTCCCTCTCTCTTCTCTTCTTCTCTCTCTGTACATCCTTTCTCTCTTCTCTCTCCCTCGCCTAACATCCCCTTCCCCATGGCAACTTCACTGGCCTTGGGTCTTGGGGCCAGTGAACTCACCCACCCAAGAGCAGCTTCCCAGTAAACCTGCCTTTAATGTAATCTAGTCTGTCTTGAATTGGCTCATTTCAGAGATAGAGAAATAACCCATCACTCTGCCTTCTTGTTGGCGCTGCTTTGTGTTGCTATAGAACTCATAACTGAAGACAGACTGGTTTTCTTTATTAATCGACCCTACAAATAGAACAGTGGGGGCCCTCGGTATATTTTTTTTCCTTTATGTTTGTTTATATCGATTTTTCCCTCCAGGACAAGATCTCATGGAGCCCAAGTTAGGCTCACACTCACTATATAGCATGGGATAGCCTTAAACTCCTGATCCTTGATTGGTCAGATGAGCATAGAGAGCTTGGATCCTTCCCACCAAATTCTTTAGCTTGGGATATTTTTGTTGTCTTGCCAGTACCTATAACTACCTGGGAAAAAAGACGAACCAGATGTTGGAGGCTTTTGAACAGAAAGACTTTGCTTCAGCACTCGGTTACCAGGTAAAACTGTTCTCTGTCACTTAAGTCACCACCTTCTTTCTCTGGGGGGCTTTTGTCCCCTCTCAGCAGGCTTGAAGGTCCCCCCTCCCTTCTATCTTTCTTCTGTTATCTTTCTTCTTTAAATGCCCCCCATCCTCCCTGTCCCCATATCTAAGGGGACACAAGGCCCAGATAGGAAAGAGTCCTCTCTTCCTCCCACAAAGGATCTTATTTTTATTCTATCATCAAAGTATTTTGTGATTATAATTGTGAAAGTAACTTCATGCCATCCATAAGTGTTTTGCGCTCACACACACACACACACACACACACACACACACACACACACACACACACACACGGTGAGGGGTGCATGTTGGGTCTCCTGGAATGGAGTTACAGATAATTGTGAGCTGCCATGTGGATCTTGGGAATTGAACCCCGGTCCTCTGGAAGAGCAGCCAGTGCCTTTAACCACTGAACTACCTTTCCAGTCCCATCCATCCTTAATTTTTGCTATTATTGGGGTTTTTTGGGGGGGGGGAGTGGGGGACAGAGTCTCATACTCTGACCCAGGTTAGCTAAGAACTGATGGCAATTCTCCTGCCTGAGGCCGTCACTAAAGAAACTGTGGCCATGACAGCTGTCTCCATTAGGGGGAGGTCTTTATTGTGGGTAAGAAAGAAAACTAGGGGACTGGTGAGATGGCTCAGCAGATAAGAGCTCTGACTGCTCTTCCAAAGGTCCTGAGTAGATGTGTGTGATGCTGAGAACCTAAACCTAAAATGAGGAATGGATGGATAATCCAGAGTCAAGAAAGGTCCCTGGTGTGCACCTGAAGTGTGCTCAAAGTGGGAAACACCCACCAGACAGGAAGCAAACAGATGGTGCAAAAGAAGGCTGGCTTTGAGGAGTCTGTGTGAGTGTTCATGGAGTCAGTCCTCACGTTTTTTACGTAGGCTCTGGGGATCTAACTCTAGTGGTCGGGTGTGCACTGCAGTTTTTCTACCCGATGGCCACCTCTCCAGCCCTGGTTTGTTTTGAGTTAGGATCTTGCTACCTACTTTCTTCTTTTTTTTTTTTTTTAAAGATTTATTTTTTTTATTTATTGTATGAGTACACTGTAGCTGTACAGATGGCCGTGAGCTATCATGTGTGTGGCAGCTGGGAATTGAACTCAGGACCTCTGCTGGCCCTGCTCTCTCTGGCCCCGCTTGCTGCTCTGCTCCGGTGTAATTCACTGTAGCTGTCTTCAGACGCACCAGAAGAGGGTGCCAGCTCTCATTACGGGTGGTTGTGAGCCACCATGTGGTTGCTGGGATCCGAACTCAGGACCTTCGGAAGAGCAGTCAGTGCTCTTACCTGCTGAGCCATCTCGCCAGCCCAGCTACCTACTTTCAAACTGAAAGTCTTTGTCTTTCCTTAGCTCCCCCACCTCCTTCCTTCACCCAGGGTTTGTAACCACATCCTGCTGAGACTCTTACAGTAGAAAGACACTAGAAAGATGCATTTCAAAGATACAGAAGAAATAGTAGCTGCTGTGTGTATTTGCTACCTGGAGGACAGCAGAGATGTCCTGGGAGAATGGAGCCAATCTTAATAGCTACAGAGTATGTGTTGTGGTTTTTGTTTTTTTATTTTTTATTTTATTTATTTTTGTT